>NC_142518.1:70212083-70518541 GCF_057876585.1 Rhinolophus sinicus | reverse complement strand
TACCAAAATTAATTCAAAATGGATCCAAGACTTAAGCATAAGACCTGACACAATAAACTGCACAGAAGAAAACATAGGTACTAAACTTATGGACTTGGATTCAAAGAGCATTTTATAAATTTGACTGCAAATGCAATGGAAGTAAAAGCTAAAATAAACGAATGAGACTCTATGAAACTTAAAAGCTTCTGCACAGCAAAAGAAACCATCGACAAAATAAAGAGGCAATCAACTGAATGGGAGAAGACTTTTGCAAACAGTGCCTCTGGTAACAGGCTAATATCCAAAGTATACAAGGAACTCATGAAACTTAACAACAAAAAAACAAACAACCCAATTGAAAAATGGACAGAGGACCTGGAGAGACATTTCTCCAAAGAGGACATGCAAGTGACAAATAGCCATATGAAAAATGCTCAACATCACTAATCATCATAGAAATGCAAATAAAAACCACAATGAGATATCACCTCACCCCAGTCAGAATGGCTGTCATCAACAAGACAAATAGTAACAAGTGTTGGAGTGGCTGTGGTGGGAATTACGAATAGAATTGCCATATGACCCAGCAATCCCTCTCCTGGGTATCTACCCAAAAAAATCTGTAAACATTTATACATAAAGACACGTGTGCTCCAATGTTCATTGCAGCTTTGTTTATGGTGGCCAAGACACTGAAACAACCAAAATGTCCTTCGATAGATGAATGGATAAAGAAGTTGTGGTATATATACACAATGGAATACTATTCGGCTGTAAGAAAAGATGATATAGGAACATTTGTGGCAACATGGATGGATCTTGAGAGTATAATGCTAAGCCAAGTAAGTCAGACAGAAAAAGCAGAGAACCGTGTGATTTCACTGATATGTGGTATATAAACCAAAAACAAGAAAAGAACCAGACAAACAAATGAGAATCAAAAACTCATAGACACAGACAATAGTTTAGTGGTTACCAGAGGGTAAGAGAGGTGGGGGGTGGGAGATGAGGTAAGGGGGATCAAATATATGGTGATGGAAGGAGAACTGACTCTGGGTGGTGAACTCACAAGGGGATTTATAGATGATGTAATACAGAATTGTACACCTGAAATCTATGTAATTTGACTAACAATTGTCACCCCAATAAATTTTAAAAAAAGACAGAAGGAAAAATGCAAACCTAGCCTTATCCTCTATGCAGCAGGGGGGTAGGGAGGAAGGGGACAAAGGAAGGATGAGAAGCAATCCGGAATGTGGGGGACTGTTATCTCTGCGACCTGCCGTGAGCCCCACACTGTGTCTGACATACATAATCCTGTTCCCTCTATCTCTGCATAGAACCATCTTTAGTGACATGTGTGGCTTCTGCATCCACATACATAGACCGCATATTGCATGTCACACGTCGATGATTCCAGAGGACCTCCTCCCAGGAACCTCCTCCCCCCACAGGCCCCAGAGGTCTCTGTCACAAGCTCTGTAGGGACAGTCCGGCGATACCAGCTGGGAGTGTGTTCTGCCTCCGGAGATATACCACAACTCCCTTGGTCAGATGGGACCCTTCTGTTTGAATTCCAAGATCAAAGGGGTGTGGTCCCAGATTTCAACATCCTTTTCTTCAGCAGAGATGGGGCCTAAGACAGCCTCTTAGACCCCTCCAAACATGGACTTTCTTCTTTAAATCCTCCTGTCTCTTTTATCTCAGTCTTGCTGGCTCAACAACTCCCAAAGGAATATGATCTTGACATCGCCAGGATAATTATTCTACCCTCTCCCGCTGCCTATTATTGCCTTGCTAAATGGGGGCACTCAAGACTAATGGCCCAGTCTCTGCTTGTGCCTTGCTTAATGCTGTGATTTCCAGGTGGTGTCTGGACTTCTCTGAACCCTATTTCAGATAGATAGATGGCAGATGATAGACAGATGACAGATAGATAGACAGACAGACAGACAGACAGACAGACAGACAGACAGATGATAGATAGATAGATAGATAGATAGATAGATAGATAGATAGATAGATAGATAGATAGATAGATAAGCAGGGCTTTATCTAAAACCTCAAAAAGTCCAGGTCTTTTTGGACCCTTTATATTACTCTTTGCCTAATTTCAACAGATTCTAAAATAGCATGGGGTACTAGAAAATTCTAAAAAATAAGTTTCTAGAAAGGCAGTGGAGCACTCCTGCAATGCCTTAGCTGTGTTTCCTTGGGGAAGTCATTTAGACATCTCTGTGCTCCAGTTTCCATATCAGCAAAAGAGAGATAATATTTGTACATAGGGTCATTGGGAGGGTTTGATGATGAATATACATCAGGCACTTAGAACACAGTATCTAGAAGCTGGTAAGCACTCAAAAAGTATTAGTTATTGTTAATAGTAGTGATAGTACATACAGTTTGATTTATAACTTTTGCAGTGATAACTCTTATCAGTAATATAATTCATGGTATTGGAAATAATGTTTAATATTAGGAATGATAAGTTATATTATTAGAAGTAATGTATAATATCAGTAGTAATAATTCAGTTCACACTGGCAACCATAATTTAACTTATTATCTCCTTTAGATGTTATATTTTAATACATTCACTTGTAATTTTTCTTCCTGTTATGATTTTTGCACACTGTTTTCCCGATAACAAATACAAAATATTCAAAAGACTCTCTCCATTTGTTATACATCTCTTTGGATGGGGTTATTATTAGGAAGCTGCATGGAAATTTTTGTAGCAAGGCAGAAGCTGTGGCTACAGAGTTTGTGTCCTTTCTGACTTTGACTTCAGTAGTCTGAGACAGCTGGGAGAAGAGACCTGAGGTGGACACCTCATTGGTGTCTGCTGACTTTCAAAGCTCTTGGTGTACAAAGCCTGTTGCTCTTCCTGACTGTGCTCGAGGACAAGCTCAGTTTATAGGAGGAAGGAGTAGAACATCCCACCTCCTCACCACCGCCACCCACCAGGTCTTGTTCATTTTGAAAGTCACTGAAAGGTTTCCCAACCAAAGGTATTTACCTGGGTTTTCCCCCTTTGTGTCACCTATTAGAGTCTTTGGAAATCATGCATTTTTACTGAATTAGAATGCCTTGCTCCCTAGGAAGAGTGACAAACCTCCTAGCAGAGATATTATTATATATTAGCATGAATTCCTTTACCCCCATAATCACCTAGCACTAGTTTATTGAGAAAACGGGACCGTGGATGGATAACTTTTATTAGTAAATAGAGATGGGAGAAGGAAAAAGGGAAGGTGTACTTGGCTCTTAGGAATTCTGTGCCCCTTAGTAAGTCATGCCATTCACCAGAGTGGTGTGAAAGTTACATGGTATAGTCAAAAGAACACAACACTTGAAGCTGTCTGGGTTTAATCTGATTTTATTGTCTGGAAAATGGAGATACTATCTCTACTCACTGTATAAAGTTGTTGTAAAGGTCCAGGAAGAGGACCCGAAGAGAAGGATATTTTATTAAGTCCTTACCACATGTCGGATATCATCCTAGATAACTGTGATGGTCAATTTTATATGTCAACTTGACTGGGCCACAGGCTGCCCAGACATTTGGTCAAACATGATTGTGGCTGTGTCTGTGAGGATGTTTCTGGATGTGATTAACATTTGAATCAGTAGACTAAGTAAAGCAAATTGCCCTCCATCATTTGTGTGGACCTCATCCAATCAGTTGAAGGGCTTAATTTAAAAAAAAAAAAAAAAAAAAAAAAAAAGCTGACCTTCCCCTGAATTAGAGAGAATTTCCTCCTGCCTGACTACTTTGAGCTGTGACATTGGTTTTCCCTTACCTTTGCACTCAATCTGAAACATCAGCTCTTCCTGGTTCGAGCCTGCTGGCAATCGGACTGGAACTTACACCACCGGCTCTCTTGACTCTCCAGCTTGCTAACTTTGGATCCTGTGACTTGTCAGATTCCAAAATCACATAGGCCAATTCCTTATAATAAGTCTATTTATTTATTTGTGAGTGTGTGTGTGTGTGTGTGTGTGTGTGTGTGTGTGTGTGGATAGATAGATATTGTCTGAAGAACCCTAATACAGTAACTTATATACATGATCTCATTTAATCCTCACCAAAATCCTAGCAAATATGATTAGTCCCACTTTATAGATGAGGACATTGAAGTTCACAGAAGTTAACTTATGCTGCCTAAGCTTTTTCATGTCATTGTACACATAGGAAATATAGAAAATTACAAAATATATTTACTCATTGGGATAAATGACAAGATTTCAAGCAGCTCAAAGTAACTGGCATCCCACGCCTTACTGGCTACCCAAGAGCCGAAGTTATCAATGTGTTAACACTCCTGTAGTCTATATGTGGTACACTGATTAGGAAACTTGATGTTAAATTACTTGGTCACAGTTACATGTTTGTTAGAGAATCAGAAGAGGAAAAGTGTTAAGAATTTCAGAATTGAAATTAAGCATACCTGTGTTTGAATTCAGGATCTGCTATTGATTGTGGCTGTGTGACACTGGACAGTTAGGATAACCTCTCTGTGCCTTCGTTTCCCCATCTATAAAATGAGGATTATAATCGCACCTTTCTCCTAGGTTATTAGAGATGAAATGGAAATTACATAAAGTACCCAACATAGATCTCAGTGCCGAGTAAACATTCTATAAATACTAATATTGTTACTAATAACAGTAATAATAATAATCAGGCAAAACAGTACCCTAACTCCAAAGCACACGTTCTTTCACTGACTTTCCTGAAGACACACTCCCCAGCTTTATAGTTTTCTGATGAAGCTGCCCCACTTCTATTGCAGGCAAGGCTATTCTGGAAGCTGCTATGTCAGTGTATGCGTTGAGGGGATGGGCGGTGCCATGCTTGCTGGGTTGTTGGCAGCCCTCCCAAAGCTGTTCTCACAGAAACATGTTCGTTTGTCATCTCCTGTTAAAGTGAGTGACCAGTGGACTGATTGCATCAACCAAATTGACCAAATGCTTTGCTATCATTAGTGACAGTCCAAGAGTGTGGTGTTGCATCCAGAACAAGTCCATGAGAAGGAAAAATAAAACCGACTGAAAAAAGTAATATTTGTGTCCTGAAAATGTGGTTTTAGCTCATAGAGCTGGCTCACAGAGTCAAGGAATCATTCCTTAGAGAGATACCCCTTGTAGGGTCCAGCAAAATCGTTGGTCCTACAATTATAAATACTCCCACCGCTTCGTCACACAGTGCTGGGTCAACCCTTCTTTCACCTCATTATCTCGGAATATCAGGGTTCAAACATTGTCCTCAGTGCTCTAGTCAGTGATCTAGGACACCTTTATTGTAGGATCAAACAAGAGGTGAGAGAAGTTGGAGCAGTAAGCCTCGCTTGCCTAGTTATATAGTTGAAGGGCAAGTTCAAATCTCACAGAGTAGTAATGATGACAAAGAGAAATGGATGGAAGTAACATAATAATTTATAATAAGGCTTGTAACATTTGATCTCATTTTAAAAATGGCCTAGCAGTGAGTTTGGACTAAGTCTTAATTATAGAAGAGTTGCCAATAAAATAGAAGGTTCCTCTCCACTCTCCATTAAACGTCTCATCTAAAAGGCTTCTCTCGTGTAACTGTACAGTCTCAAATGTAGGTCAGCCTGTCTCTGTGTGTGTGAAGCAAAGATGTTCTCCTTACCGTGCTGTCAGTCATCGCAGTTCATGTGCTTCCTGATTCATCTGAAATCTGACAAATTCTTGAAATCGTGTCTCTAAGTGTCTAGAATGAGCTGGATGGAGCAAAGCTAGCTCCATGATTAAGAAGCCTTTCCACTTGTTGTTTTCTTTTGCGATTTGATAGGACTTCACTTTTGGAATAGGGAATCATGTTATTTGTTAATTATTTGTCCGAGGCTTAAAATGATAGTGAAGGCAAAAACTCCTGGCAACTGAAAATGGAGCTAAACTTGCATACTTTCCCCCAAAGAGCACAGTAGATACTGCATATGCAAAAGGAAAGACCAGCTGCAGTCATTAGCCTCTGCCTCTCCCAGGTATGTGAGGCTAAATGAGCTTCTTATGTCAGGACGTTAATTGCCTTTGGTGGGGGAAGGAAGGCATTTCAGTTCTCCATTTCTTTAATTCATTCATCCATCCAACCTTCCACCCTTTTATTTTTCAACAAGCATTTATTAAGCACCTATGTGTTAGGCACCAGAGTAGGCTCTGGAGCTACACTGTCAAGTAACACATGGCCTTTGCTCTTAGGAAGTTTACAGTCTAGTGGGATGATTAAATAAACTGTTACGGTAATAATGATTATCAATAAGTAATACAAAGTACTTACCATGTGCCAGGCACCACTCTAAGCATTTTACATGTATGAACTCATTTCATCCTCACGACAACCCTGTGAGGTAGGTTCTATTATAATTATGTCCCCAATTTATAGACAAAGACACTGAGGGTTAAGTAACCTACCCAAAACCACATTACTGCTAAGTGTGGGAGCCAATATTCAAATCCGGGGAGACTGCTCCTGAGGCCATGCTTTGAACTGTTTAAGAATATTGCCTCTTCAATAAGGATGCCACAGAGGAAGGAGGTGTCACGGGAGCTGCAGGTTGCGAGGTCAAAGAAGGCTTCTCAGAGAAGGTGACCCTTAAACTAAGCTTTGAATAATGAGAGGCCAAGAGCTAGATGGATACAGAGAAGAGGACATTCCAAGCAAAAGAAAACACACATGCGAGGTCATGGAGGCCTGAAACAGTATGACATGTTCAGGAAACTCCAAGTAGTTTCATGTGGATGGAACATATGGGTAAATGTTAGGAGAAGATTCCACCAAGGTAAATAAGAGACAGATAATAAAAAGGCTTTGTATAGTAACTCAAGAAGTTTGAAAATTATCCTGAAAGCTATGTGGAGCCACTGAAGTATCTTTAGAATAGTTTTTTCAAAGATCTTTCTGATAATAGTATTGAGCAAAGCCTGGAAGTGGTCAAGACTGAAAGCATAGAGATCATTTATGAAATTATTACCACAGCTGAGGTTTAAAAACTGTGACGATGACCCAAGGTGGTAGAAAAGAAAATAGTGAGAGGATGGAGCTAAAAAGTGCTAAGGAAGCAGAAAGATTGGCCTTGTAAGACACTGCATGTGGAGAATGAGGGAAAGGGAGGAGTTAGTGGCTCCCAGATTTCTGCGTGGTTGACAATACTAAGACGCTCCCAAATTTTACAGCACAATGGGGTGACACACAATACATGTTTTATAATAAACATAGACTATATAAATCAAAGAGTAAATGATTGGCTAGTGTTAGATATTTAGGAAGTGTAAAGATCATTGCCTGGATGCAGAAGGTGAAGGAAAGAAAGGAGTCCAGAATGGTCTAAGGTTTCTGGCTCAGGTAACTTCCTTCCTTCACTGAGACAAGCAACACAGGAGGAGGAACAGTTGTGGACAAGGATGAGAAGTTCAAGTTTAAATACAGTGAGTTGGAGATGCCTATACGACACCCACATGATGGTGATATGTACAAAGAAGAAGAAGAAATAAGATATAGATGATACCAAAATACTGCTTCCCTGAAAATAAGACCCAGCTGGACAATTAGTTCTAATGTGTCTTTTGGAGCAAAAATTAATATAAGACCCAGTCTTATTTTACTATAAGACCGGGTTGATATAATATAACATAATATACCAGGTCTTATATTAATTTTTGCTCTAAAAGATGCTTTAGAGCTGATAGTCCGGCTAGGTCTTATTTTCAGGGAAACAGGGTAACCATAATAAAAAACGGGAAGCTTTGGGATCAGCTCAGGCCAATTTCAATCTTACCAGCATCTCTCATCCAAAGAAGGATATGAGAACTCCATCAATCACTGCTTCTGAGGCACAGCCTAATTACCGGGTAATCTGCTGTCAGGTCAATATTAGTGAATTCCAATATAGTACAAAGTTTCTGTTTTGTGTTTCAAAAACATTTATGATTCTTTTAGGTTATTCTTCCACCTTCAGCTGTTGACAGGAACAAGTGAATGTTCTTAACTCATTATAACAAATGTCTAATTCATCAGCTTCCCAGTACCTTGTATAGAGTTTGATACCTTTGGAAGAATTCTCTGAACTCTCCTCTTTGGAACTTGGGGGTGGGGTGGGGAGGATGTCTCCGTCCAATGGCAGGCATTTAAATAGAGCTCAGTGACCTGCCAGACAAGTGCAAGTAGGAAAGGACCTTAGACCAGTCTCTTCTGCCTTGGGCCCATTCCTCCCTTTCCTGAGCCTGAAATGGCGATCTTCTTAGGAATGGGGTGTGGTTTGGGCAGACATCCACAAGACTGGAGGATGCAGACATAATAGAAATTCCCAGAGATCAGGGTAGAAAGCACAGAGGTCATTTGTTGTGTATCACACTTGCAGGTTCTACCAACTCAATGTGAAATATGTATGGTATATTAGCAGAGATATATCAATGGTTGAACAAAACATGGTTTACCTCCTTATAATACATGTATGAAAAATAAAATCTTCCACTTGCTAGGGAAACCCAATTAGTAAAGATTACCTACTCTTCCTATTGACTTTATAGGGAACACTGGAAAAACAATTGGAAAGAACCAAAAGCAAAAGCAGGGGCCTTGTCAGCTAACCCTTTTAGCATCTTTTGTTGGGCAAAAGTAAGTCCCTGAAAAGCTGGTGCACATGGGGTGGGGG
The DNA here is from genome assembly GCF_057876585.1 of Rhinolophus sinicus. Taxonomy (NCBI): domain Eukaryota; kingdom Metazoa; phylum Chordata; class Mammalia; order Chiroptera; family Rhinolophidae; genus Rhinolophus; species Rhinolophus sinicus. Next base: position 70,509,881 of record NC_142518.1, on the reverse strand, counting down.
GTGAGAGTGGATTTCATATGAAAAGAGGGGGGGACTTTTTCAGCAACCCTTTCTATGGGGTGTAGAGCATGAGTCAGCAAACTTTTCCTGTAAATGGCCTGCTAATAAATATTTTCAGCTTTGTAGGCCATAGTGTCTGTCAGAAATACTCAAATATTCCATTTTAATGAGAAAGCAGCCATAGACAGAGTATAAACAATTAAGCAATTGGCTGTGTTCCAATAGAACTTTATAAAAACAGGCAGTGAGCAAGGTTTGGCTCCTTGGCTATAATTTGTCAACACTGGATCTAGAGGTTAATGGAACCCCAAGACGATTGCCTAACTCTCCCACCATACAGAATTTATGCATAGTGTCCACTTTTTCATAAGTGTGAGATTGTGTGTGTGTATGTGTGTGTGTGTGTGTGTGTGTGTGTGTGTGTGTGTAAAAGAGCATTCACTAAGCTTCCCTCAGTAAGTATTTTTAAAAACATAATAATTCAGTTTCTTGAAATAATGGAGGAAACATATTTGTCCTAACACCATTTGAAACAACAGAAATAATTGTTTAGGGGATTTGTGATTTTTTTTCTCTTTGGACAAATGTAGCCACCGTATATTTAACATGCCCTGGAATACTTCTGTGCCTGATTTGAGTGCTTCCTTTTTTTTTTTTTTTTTTGTTGTTTTGGTTTATATACCACATATCAGTGAAATCACATGGTTCTCTGCTTTTTCTGTCTGACTTATTTCGCTCAGCATTACACTCTCAAGATCCATCCATGTTGTCACAAATGTTCCTATATCATCTTTTCTTACTGCCGAATAGTATTCCATTGTGTATATATACCACAACTTCTTCATCCATTCATCTATCGAAGGACATTTTGGTTGTTTCCATGTCTTGGCCACTGTAAACAAAGCTGCAATGAACATTGGAGCACACGTGTCTTTATCTCTAAATGTTTTCAGATTTTTTGGGTAGATACCCAGGAGAGGGATTGCTGGGTCATATGGCAATTCTATTCGTAATTTTTTGAGGAACCTCCACACCGCCTTCCATAACGGCTGCACCAGTCTGCATTCCCACCAACAGTGTATGAGGGTTCCTTTTTCTCCACAGCCTCTCCAACATTTGTTACTATTTGTCTTGTTGATGATGGCCATTCTGACTGGGGTGAGGTGATATCTCATTGTGGTTTTGATTTGCATTTCCCTGATGATTAGTGATGTTGAGCATTTTTTCATATGTCTATTTGCCATTTGTATGTCCTCTTTGGAGAAATGTCTCTTCAAGTCCTCTGCCCATTTTTCAATTGGGTTGTTTGTTTTTTTGTTGTTCAGTTGCATGAGTTCCTTGTATATTCTGGATACTAGCCCCTTATCGGAGGCACTGTTTGCAAAAATCTTCTCCCATTCAGTTGGTGGCCTCTTTATTTTGTCAATGGTTTCTTTTGCTGTGCAGAAGCTTTTAAGTTTCATATAGTCCCATTTGTTTATTTTAGCTTTTACTTCCATTGCCTTTGGAGTCAACTTCATAAAATGCTCTTTGAACCCAAGGTCCATAAGTTTAGTACCTATGTTTTCTTCTATGCAGTTTATTGTGTCAGGTCTTATGCTTAAGTCTTTGATCCATTTTGAATTAATTTTGGTACATGGTGACAAATAGCAGTCCAGTTTCATTCTTTTGCACGTGGCTATCCAATTCTCCCAGCTCCATTTATTGAAGAGGCTGTCTTTGCTCCATTGTATGTTTTTAGCTTCTTTGTCAAAAATTATCTGTCCATATTTATGTGGTTTTATTTCTGGGTTCTCAATTCTATTCCATTGGTCTATATGTCTGTTTTTCTGCCAATACCATGCTGTTTTGATTATTGTGGCCCTGTAGTACAGGCCAAAGTCAGGAAGTGTGATACCTCCATTATAGTTCTTTTTTCTTAAGATTGCTTTGGCTATTCGGGGTCTTTTGTGGTTCCAAACAAATCTGATGATTTTTTGTTCTATTTCTTTAAAATATGCCATTGGGATTTTGATGGGGATTGCATTGAATCTGTATATTGCTTTGGGTAATATGGCCATTTTAACTATGTTGATTCTTCCAATCCATGAGCACGGAATGTCTTTCCATTTCTTTGTGTCTTCTTGAATTTCTTTCAGAAAAGTCTTATAGTTTTCAGCATATAGGTCTTTCACATCCTTGGTTAAGTTTATTCCTAGGTATTTTATTCTTTTTGATGCAATTGTAAAAGGAATTGTTTTTTGTATTTCTTTTTCTGAGATTTCATTGTTGGTATATAGGAAGGCAATGGACTTTTGTGCGTTGATTTTGTAGCCAGCAACTTTACTGTATTCGTTGATTGTTTCTAATAGCTTTTTGGTGGAGTCTTTAGGGTTTTCTATATATAGCATCATGTCATCTGCAAAGAGTGATAATTTAACTTCTTCATTCCCAATTTGGATGCCTTTGATTTCTTTCTCTTGCCTGATTGCTCTGGCAAGGACTTCCAACACGATGTTGAAAAGCAGAGGTGATAGGGGACATCCCTGTCGTGTTCCTGAACGTAGAGCAAAGGGCTTCAGTCTTTCTCCATTAATTATGAGATTAGCAGAGGGCTTGTCATATATGGCTTTTATTATGTTAAGGTATTTTCCTTCTATACCTATTTTATTAAGTGTTTTAATCATAAATGGATGTTGTATCTTGTCAAATGCTTTTTCTGCATCAATTGATATAATCATATGATTTTTGTCCTTTATTTTGTTTATATGATGTATCACATTGATGGATTTGCGTATGTTGAACCATCCTTGTGCCCCGGGGATGAACCCCACTTGGTCGTGATGAATAATCTTTTTAATGCATTGTTGTATTCGATTTGCTAGAATTTTATTTAGGATTTTTGCATCGGTATTCATCAGAGATATTGGTCTGTAGTTTTCTTTTTTTGTGCTGTCTTTACCAGGTTTTGGTATCAGGGTAATGTTGGCCTCATAAAATGTGTTGGGGAGTACTGTTTCTTCTTCAATTTTTTGGAAGAGTTTGTGCAGAATTGGTATTAGATCCTCTTTGAAGGTTTGGTAGAATTCACTAGTGAAGCCATCTGGTCCCGGACTTTTGCTTTTGGGAAGGTTTTGGATGACTGATTCAATTTCGTTACTGGTGATCGGTCTGTTTAGATTTTCCAGTTCTTCATGGTTCAGCCTTGGAAGGCTATATGTTTCTAAGAACTTATCCATTTCTTCTAGGTTGTTGAATTTGGTGGCATATAGTCCTTCATAGTATTCTTGGATGATCCTTTGTATTTCTGTGGTGTCCGTGATAACTTCCCCTTTTACGTTTCTGATTTTGTTAATCAGTGTCTTCTCTCTTTTTATCTTAGTAAGTCTAGCCAAGGGTTTGTCAATTTTGTTAATCTTCTCAAAGAACCAGCTCTTTGTCACATTAATTTTTTCTATTGTCTTTCTGTTCTCTATTTCATTTATTTCTGCTCTAATTTTTGTTATTTCCTTTCTTCTGCTGACCTTGGGTTTTACCTGTTCTTCTTTTTCTAGTTCTTTAAGGTGTAACATGAGGTTATTTATTTGGGAATTTTCCTGTTTCTTGAGATAGGCCTGTAATGAGATAAAATTCCCCCTTAAAACTGCTTTCGCTGCATCCCAAAAATTTTGGTAGGATGTATTTTCATTGTCATTTGTTTCTATGTATCTTTTGATCTCTCCTCTAATTTCTTCTTTGACCCAGTCCTTCTTTAAAAGTATGTTGTTTAGTCTCCATGTATTTGTGTTTTTTCCCGCTTTCTTTTTACAGTTGATATCCAATTTCAAAGCCTTGTGATCAGAGAATATGCATGGTATGATTTCAATCTTTTTAAATTTGTTGAGACTGATTTTATGTCCCAATATATGGTCTATCCTTGAGAATGTTCCATGTACACTAGAAAAGAATGTGTAGTCTGATGTTTTAGGATGAAGTGCTCTATAAATGTCAATTATGTCCATTTCATCTAATGTGTCATTTAGGGCTACTATGTCGTTATTTATTTTCTGTTTGGATGATCTATCCATAGCTGTCAATGATGTATTTAAGTCCCCTAGTATAATTGTGTTTTGGTCAATTTCTCCCTTTAGTTCTGTTAGTAGTTGCTTGGTGTATTTCGGTGCTCCCTGACTGGGGGCATAAATATTGATGACTGTTATGTCTTCTTGTTTTACAGTCCCCTTCACCATTATGAAATGTCCATCTTTGTCTCTTGTTATCTTTTTCACCTTGAAGTCTGTTTCATCTGATATCATTATGGCTACACCTGATTTTCTCTGGGCACCATTTGCTTGGAGTGTCAATTTCCACCCTTTCACTTTGAGTCTATGCTTGTCCTTGTAGCTGAGATGTGTCTCTTGGAGACAGCATATGGTTGGGTTTAGTTTTTTGATCCAATCTGCTACTCTGTGCCTTTTTATTGGTGAGTTCAGTCCATTTACATTTAGGGTGATTATTGATATGTGAGAATTTCCTGTCATTCTATCTTTAGTTTTCTGGTAAGGCTGTGTCTCCATTGTTTCTTTGCCTTTTTGTTGTTGTCTATTATTTCTGTGTGGTGGTATTCTATGATGTTTCCCTCTGTTTCTTCTTTTATTTCAGTATATATTTCAGTTCTGGATTTTTTTTGAGTGGTTACCCTTAAGTTTATGTAAAAGTAAGTTTGATATTTAGAGTATTCCATTTTCTTCAGCACGCTTACTTTCTCCATTCCCATATTCCGGTTCAGGCCTTTATTCTCCCCCTTTTTGAGTTTTGGTTGCCACAAATTGTCCCTGTTGATGGTGGTCGAATAGCCTCCTTTAGTATTTCTTGTAGTGCAGGTCGTGTATTAGAAAATTCCCTCAGCTTCTGTATGTCTGGAAAGGTCTTTATTCCTCCTTCATATCTAAAGGATATCTTTGCTGGATATATTATTCTTGGCTCATGATTTCTCTCTTTCAATAGTTTGAATATTTGGTTCCACTCCCTCCTGGCTTGTAGAGTTTCTGCTGAAAAATCTGATGATAATCTAATGGGCTTTCCTTTGTAAGTTACCGTCTTCTTTTCCCTGGCTGCCTTGAGGATTCTTTCTTTGTCGTTGATTTTAGACAGCTTCAGTACAATGTGCCTTGGAGAAGGCCTGTTGGGATTGAGGTAACTAGGTGTTCTATTTGCTTCTTGGATTCGAGGGTCCAGTTCTGTCCACAAATTTGGGAAGTTCTCATCGACGATTTGTTTGAATATATTCTCTGTTCCCTTCTCTCTTTCTTCTCCTTCTGGTATGCCCATTATTCTTATATTGCTCTTTCTGATGGAGTCAGAAAGTTCTTGTAGAGTTCTTTCATTTCTTTTAAGTCTCAAGTCTCTTTCTTCTTCTATCTGTGTCATTTCCAGGTTTCTATCTTCGATGTCACTGATTCTTTCCTCCATCTGGTCAACTCTACTACCTAAGCTGGTTATTTCATTCTTAATTTCTTCTATTGAGTTCTTAATCTCCAGAAATTCTATTTGGTTCTTTTTTAAAATTTCAATCTCTTTCGTAAAATGCTCATACTGTTCTTTAATTGAGTTTCTGAGTTCATTTAACTGCCTATCTGTGTTTTCTTGTATCTCGTTGAGTTTTTTCAGAACTGCAGCCTTGAATTCTCTGTCATTTAAGTCACATATTTCTGTATATTTAAGTGCCTTTTCTGGAGATTTTTCACTTTCTTTCTGAGCTATCTTGTTGCCTTGGTTACTCATGGCGAGTACTGGTTTACTATTTCTCTTCCTAGACATCTACAGGAGTGACTTCTGCAACAAGTTGATAGGAAGAGGTCTTTCTTTTGTTCAGCAGTTCTGTTTACTCCTGCAGGGAACCGCCCAGATAGGTGGGGCCAGGGGCGGGGTGAGCTGTGAGAGGTGGCCCAGAGCAATGGCAGCGACCACCACCACAGCCTGTCCTGCTTCCACAGCTCTCTTCCCTTTGCCGGAACTAGTTGGGCTGTGGATTTGTGTTTGTGGGCCACAGTTCTCAAATATAGCAAATTTTCTGTTGTTTTGATCTGACACTGCTACTGTTTCGCTTCTAGCACCGGGCAGGTGGGGGCGGGGCGAGCTCTGAGAGGGGAGGGAGGGGGCGGCTAGTCTCAGTGCCTAAGGCTCCGTTCTCTGCTCGGCAGTGCGGGCTTAAACCACCGTTTTCAGCCTTTTTCCCTCAGTCTTTTCTCCGAGGTCTCTGCCGTGAGCGTTGGGTTCAGCCGTGTTATATGCTGTCCCCTCAGCCCTGTGGAGCCCTGGCGGAGCCCTAGCAGTCCGATCTCCCGCAGCTGCGGTAGTTCCGGGAAGCAGCGAGCTCGGCGCACTGAGCTGGGTCTGAGTCCTGCGCCCGCGGAGCTGCGTCTCCGCCCGCTTCTCACTTTCCTCCTCCCCCCGCTCGCGCGCGCGAATCTCCCACCTGTAGGTGATTTCAGTCGGTAGTGGGCCTCTTCGTCTTGCCTGTCTGCTGTGCAGGGAGTCCTTTGTGGAGTTTTTGTTGTTCGATTCTTTGTAAATTCCAGGGGAGCTTTACAGAGGCTCACCTCACTCCGCCATTTTTCCGGAACTCTTGAGTGCTTCCTAAATTCCAGTTGTCTCTGGCCACACACATACTGAATAGTATTGTGAAGCAATTAATCTTCATTTCAGCAGCAAAATAAATATCTTCCATTTCTACATTTGTGAAGCATTTTCCACGATTTATTTATTTTTATTTTTTTTCTTCACAACAGTCATGGTTGGTAGTCAGAGTACTAGGTGTGATCACAAAACATGGTGAATGCTGCTTCCTAGTGCCATCGAACAGAAAGGCAGCGATCTTCAATACGGGAAGTGGCGCATCGAACCTTAGGAACAGTGTGTGACAGGTTTCAACTTGTTCAGTGCAGTCAGTCGAGGATGAGCTACAGTTGAAAGAAGGTGTGTTTTAAAGTGTGCTGTGAATCATTCTCCACCATGACAACACTCCATGTCACACATTGCTTCTGGTATATGGCAATTCCTGTCAAATAAAAGCATTACGGTGTGTCCTCATCCACCTTATTCACTGGATATTCATCAGCACCGTGTGACTTCTGGCTCTTCCCCAAAGCCAAAATGACCATGAAAGGTAAACGTTTGTAATCAATTCAGCCATGACAGCACAACTAAAGACACTCACGAAAGAGGACTTCCAGAACTGCTTCAGAAAGAGGCAAGGATGAGGGAATAAGTGTGTTTGAAGTGAGAGTGGGTATTTTGAAGGGAATTCATGGCAATGTGTCTTTTACTGTAATATTTTTTATTTAAACATTCACCATATTGTTTGATCATACCTCATACATGGTTATCCCACATTTCATAGGAAACAGGCCTAGGAAAGCTATGCAACTTGCTCATGTCACACAGTAAGTTAAAGCTCCACAACCAGTACTCTCTTGCCACTGTAGCATAGGTAACACAACCAAATAGTTTGTATTATTATATAACTCTTTAATTACACTTCCATCTAAGAATGGTGAATGAGCATAAACTGGGTCGAATAAATAGACATTTCATTTATTTCTGGGCTAAGGAAATTTATTCCAATATTAAAACTCAGTTCAAAAAGTTATACATAGATAAGCCCACTGAAGCCTCCAATCACACAGTTTTTAGGATCAGAGCCAGGAAAGCCATATTATAAGACAAAGTACCTTATGCCAGCCAATAACTAAATCCCCTTGGAGTGGGTCCAAGGCATACCCACCCACCTTATAATGAACTTTAATTTATGGCAAATAGTATTTTAGTGAGATTCCACTGTCAGATTTTTCTGTTGCGTTTTTGCAAGTGATGTGGTGGTCTTAAAAACTGTCATGAAATTAAGATTTAGGAAAATAGGTGATAACAAATGAAAACATTGCACACAAATCACCATGTTCCAATGTTACTATTCAATTTATAATGTATATTACAGTTTCCAATTCCTAGCAATTTGCATTTTTCTTATTTAAAATAAAACCATGTGGTATAGACACACAGAGTAAATTTTAGCATGAACAGTAATAATTTATGAGCAATTACAGAAGCACATGTACACAATCTCTGAGTAATTTGCCTTTCTGCTTGCTGTCAAATATACTTTTTTACATTTTTTTAAATTAAAGTTTATTGGGATGACAATTGTTAGTAAAATTACATGGATTTCAGGTGTACAATTCTGTATTACATCATCTATATCTCACATTGTGTGTTCACCACCCAGAGTTAGTTCTCCTTCCATCACCATATATTTGATCCCCCTTACCCTCATCTACCACCACCCCCCCTTACCCTCTGGTAACCACTAAACTATGGTCTGTGTCTATGTTTTTGTTTCTCATTTGTTTGTCGTGTTCTTTAGTTGTTTTCAGTTTTATATACCTCATATCAGTAAAATCATATGGTTCTCGACTTTTTCTATGCTAAGTGAAATAAGTCATACAGAAATAAATAGTTAAATAGTTTTTGTATCTTGAATCTGCCTGTAATCATTTTGCTATGGTACTGTCACCTGGAGCAATTTTTACTGTACCGTTGTTATACCCATTTGTCTCATATTACCCCAAATCCAATTATAAATTCAAGTAAATTAGAAAAACCACAGTAATTTGTTGATGTACTTTCTAAAACAGACTTTAGTAGCAAGTTATTTTAATCATGCACAATCCAAAGGGAATGCAGCCTAGCCATCAGGTAACATCTAGAGGTTATGATCCAGATGGATCATTTAAAAGAGTTTCATGTCTTAGGACTGGAGCACAGATTCTCAATCACATATTCTGCTGAGTTTCCTTTCTTATATTTGGATGACTTAAGTGAGTGGACCTCTCCAGTGTGACAGCAGAGTGAATGGGAAAGCTAGGTGACTTTTAGTGACTTCAGAGTAATCAAAAATCAGTCAATCAATCAATCAATCTCAGTCAACCCAGTCCCAACCCTCCCTTCCTCCTTTCTTCTCGCTTAGATTTATGGCTTACTTATTTATTTCAAATCCGAGATGACTAGTTGGGGGAGGATGAAACAAAGGGCAGATGTACAAACTAGTTTGAACATTTGAATATATATATATATATATATATATATATATATATATATATAGCTATATGTGTATATAGATAGAATGTATGTATGTATATGTATATGTATATGTATGTATATATATATATATATATATATATATATATATATATATATATATAGAGAGAGAGAGAGAGAGAGAGAGAGAGAGAGAGAGAGACATACATACATTCAGAGAAAATTTGCAGAGATATTGTATGGTTGAAATAGGGAAATCCACTAAAGGCATAAGCAGCAATTAAAATATACATCAGTCTAAGTCCATTCTCACATTCTTCCCTGGAAGGGTAGCACTGCCCCTAAAGTGTGCAGTCATCCCTGGATGTGGTATAAACACATTCATAAAATGTCATCATACTGTATAACACAAATAATGTAGTAGAATGCATCCAGGATGCCAGGACAATTTCCATTAGCTGCTTGTATTGGGCTGTGAAATGAATGCAGGGACCCATGAGTCATTAACACTACACGCTCACTCAAAATCATCCAAGAGAAACCTAAAATTGAATCACACAATTGGAAATGAACTGCAAAGAAAGTGAAACAGTTCTGTGGATCCTCATCTACTTTTGTGGGAAAGGAAGGACACAGGGACAGAAGTTGATACAGGCTTTCTTTGGATGCCAGATTGTATCAAATGTACAAGGGAGCATGGGCCTCGGCTTGTATCATGGATCACTAGGTCAGGCCCCCCCCAGATTATGTTCTGTGAAAGTAAACATTTTCATTTTGAACAACAAGAAGAAAAGAAGTATGTAGGCTCTTTAAGCCAGTTGTATGCAATCATTAACTGAGTAACGTTAGGCAAGTCACTTAAGCCATGCAATCTGTTTCCTCTCATAAAGAATGAGTGGTTTGGGCTACATGAACTTTAAGGTCTCTTCTAATTCAAAGTCTGTGATTTTCTGATAAGGGCAAAATAATCACCTGTTCTCAGGTACCAGGTTAAGCCAATTGTCAGAGAGTATGGCAAAGCTTGCAGAAAACCCAGTCAACAGCTACCTACGTGGAGTGAAGAAGAGCAATCTGCCCAAAGTAATTCACATATTTGTCCCCAGATGGCTCTGCTACTGCCCAACCTTGTCACTTAACATTCCCCTTCTATTATAGTAATATCTTTGTGTGAAAGCAATGTGTTTCTAGAAGGGCCATTTGGAAATTATGAGATGCAGGGCCTATTAGCCTGTGGCCACTAATTTAGTGCAGATTCGTTTATCCCTAAAGAAAAAAAAAGGATCCAGAGGAAATTTGATACAGGGCAAACCTAATCATTGCCCTATCCCATTCTCCCGTTATCTACCCCTCCCTCCATCTCTCCCTCCACCTTTTCTTTTTTCCCTTCTTCTTTTTTTCCTTTCTTTCTTTTTTCCATTCTTTCTTTCATTCATTCATTCATTCATTCATTCATTCATTCATTCATTCATTCATTCATTTTGGTAGTTAAGGAGCAGAGGAAGACCTCCAGTAGGAATCTTCAGGAGGACATGGGGGTTTCTACCTTGCTTGGCTTCTCAATCTGAAGGGGAGCAATGTCACCACTTGACCTTTTTCCTACCTCCACTCTGGACCTTTATAGTCAAAACTTCCCCCCTACTTCCAGGCTCTAGAGAAATGAAAAGATATTCCTTTCATAGAGAGCCTGGAAAAGCCTGGCTTTAAAACTTGGTTAACTTGCTTAATGTCCCTGGACCTTAGTTTCCTCATCTTCAAAATCAGAATAAAATAATACCTACTTCATAGAGTTGTGGAGAGGTTCAAACACAACAATGTATATAAAGTGCCAGGTATAATTCCTGGTACAGAGTAAGTGCCATAATTAGTAGAATTCCCTCTTCCACAACAACCAGCCTACAGCATTGGGTGCTGTAAAGGTAGGGACACTCCAGATAGCCAGTGGATAGCAACCCAGGGGATTCATAAGCAAGGTGATGAGGGCAAGCATGGTGGGGAACACAGTGCTGAAATGCAAAGGGATCCTTTAGAAACCCCTTCATGTTACAGAGAAGTGAAGTGACTTGCTCCATTTTGCACAGCCAGTTAATGGAAGAGATTGAACTAGACCTTATATCATCTGACTCTCATCCTAGAGTTATTTTTTTCCCATTCAAGTCACATCCCTAAAATCTACTTTACCTATTTTGTTATATAACCAAAGGCAGGCAATCACACAGGTTCTTGCAATAGTCCCAGTAAGATATGATGATGGTTTTGACTAGAGATGTAGTAATGGAGGAGATTATGGAAATTGGAATATATTTTGAAGAACTGGGTGATAGACTGGATGTGGAGTGTGGCAGAACCAGAGGAATCAAGAATAACTTTTAGGTTTTATGCCTGAGTCAAGATGAATGGGATTGCCATTTATTAAGAGAAAAGAAGTGACAAGGACCACATGAGGTAAAGGGTAGAATGAGGATTCAGTTTTGGATTTGTTAAGACTAAGACACATTATCGAGGGCTTTGCCTAGACATTGAAGGTAAGATGAAAACCAAAAGAAGCCTAACTATAGATGAAGCTTTTCTCAGTATCCCTTTGTGCTACTCCTTTTTAAACTACTTGATACAAACACCGAAACAGTCCACATCTTCATCTCTCAAACAAAACCTGTTTTTCAAGAAAGAAGCTAAAACTCATGTACTCTAAAGATAAGTAATTAGTAACAGCTTGAAGTACATCTTACGTTGACAGGGAAATTTATATTTTAACCATAACAACAACAGAAATCTCTCTCACCCACTGGTTAATTCCTGAAATGCTACTTAGAGCAGTATCTCTTTTATTGTTCAATAAGAAATATTTACTTTTTGATTCATAGAATTTCAGTGATGGAAGATGTATTGGGCACAGTTCAGGGTACCTGTCTGTCTGTCCACACACTTTTCTGGAATATATCTTCTGCTGCCTTTGACTCCTGTTTTGGTTCCCTATGAGCCAACATCCCACCCCCAAAGGCCACAACTCAGTGGACAATTGTGGACACTTAATACAAATGCATTCATTCTATAGGCTGGCCAGCAACTCATGACTTATGAGGCTTGGCTTGAAAAGATAAGCTGGGCCAATCATTTTCCCTCTTGATTTTTGTACTTGGAAATTCAGAGCATGAGCCTGACAATTGTGAGGGCTGAGTTACAAGATCATGGGAAACTCGAGGCTAGAATCTTTGTGGGCCTTGTGTAAGCTGAAGCTACAAGGGAGCCAGTGGTGCAAAGAGAAGAATACAGCAGATATGTGGAAGGGGTGGGGGTGATGGATATAACCTCCAATCCTGAAGCCTTTCCTGTGCCCATTCCAATTTCCATAATGTCTGAGTGGTCTGAGGCAGAACTTCTCCTTAGAGTCCTATAAGTCCCTGAAATTCCCATGTTGTATGCTTTTCAAAAGGCCTTTTTTTTTTCTTTCTTGAGCTAACCTGAAGCCAAAAGTAATGTTAAGATAGAAGGTGCTCTAGTTTAACACTGTGCTTTTGTAGATGGGAAGAAAGAGAATCAGGAAAGTCAAGTTCCTTGCTTAAGTTCTCATAGCACTTAAGGGACAAACCTAGCATTAGAATGCAGGGTTCTAAAATTTTAAGCATAACAGAAATTTCTGTAAGAATTTCCTCTAATAAGAATTACTGTAATCTTAGAAATTTAAATTGTATCAATCTTATCAATTTAAGGTAACATTTAAATGTACGTTTGTAGAAATTGGCATTAGTATATGAGGGAAATGCATTTAGGAAAAGAGTCTCAAGTTCAGATAAATATTTGTTTATAGCAATATTCCATTCTCTGGTTGCTTTATAGTATTAGGATCATAAAGCAAACTGTATTTTTCAGGCAATAGCAAATCTCTTCAGAGATATAGACATATAGCTCCACTTGAATAAAAATATTTTTAAAGTGAAAAGAAATGAACCAAATTTTAAACAGTTTATAAAACAAAACCAACAAAATCTGTCATTTGTGCAAATATATTCGCTTTCTGGAGTGTTACTAAATTATGCAAATGGAGTTAAAGTGAAGCAGAACCCACACAACAACAAGGTATGTTAGAATAAAAGCAACCAACATTTACCAGGCACCTACTGAAACACATAATAGGTGATCCAATTCATTAAACACCACTGGAAGAAAAAAAAGAAGACTATGGAAGAAGACATTCTTAATGTCTCTGTAAGTACCTGAGGTTCAGATATAGTAATATCATTAAACTGTAATTCTCATCAGCATAATGGACAGAGCAATATGTGTGTAAGATGACTGACCCAAGTGCCCTGAGAGAATGAAAAGAAACAATCAAGGAAAATGAGTTCCAAAGCTGCTTTGAAGGGTGGACTAGGCACTGGCATCAGTGCATAGCTTCCCAAGGGGAGTACTTCGAAGGTGACCATAGTGATATTCAGCACTGAGGTCTGTGTGAGGTATGTAGCACTTTTCTAGGATGAGTTCATTAACTTAATTGTCTGACCTTGTATTTTGATGGTGTTTATGATTTCTACATGATCCAGTTCATATGTTGGCCCTTAACAGACACCTGTGCGTTTCTCCAGAAGGACTCCAAGTTGGAAGAATTATTCAAATTCAACCTTGGTGTTAATGCATGCTGAAAGAGGGCTAACATATAGATGTCAAGTTGTCTCAGAGTTTACCTGACCTAAATAAACAAAACAGTTAACTGATCAAACTACATTTGTGATGTTCAGAAATTGAGAAGTTTTCTGTCTAGACTTTTAAGAGCCTTTGAATAAGGCCCATGTAAGCTACCTATTAATACTAAGGATTTTGTCTATCATCTCCAACATGTAAAGTGGTTTAAATGAATTACAGGTCATGTAAAATACCTCATTTAATTTGATTAGAGGATTTATAAACAACAAATTAAGTAGTTGTTGCTATGCAGTTGGTCCTTACAGTAATGCTAGATCTAATAATAGAGATGTTCCTTGTTATTTTTATGGGCCATAAAGCACATTCAGTGAACTATGAATAGGATATTAGTCAACCAGCTGAAAAGTCTATCTTCTACAAGATGAACTGTATATATTCATAGTCAGTAGTATATACCTGAAAAAATAATTTTTTTAGGAGTCAAAATTTGCCACGTAATCACATAGCCCATTTTCTAATATATTAAAAAAACATAGGCTCTGAGTACTGTCCTAATTTTTTACTTATGTTTATCATCTTACACCTACCCCCAATAGTCAGTAAAATAGAAGAAGTGGAGTTTTCCTTTTAGTAGAATTCTCTCCTGTCCACTGTGACAAATTTGCAGACCCTAAAAAACCTTCTACATCATAAATATGTCCATAGAATGGACACCATTTTGGTTATTGTGATCTCAATCTCTCTCTCTCTCTCTCCCCACCCCTAATTTTTCTACTAGAATAAAATCTTGATTAGCCAGATTACAATTAAGAGAACTCTCAACTCATGATTTGAATATTCTATTTAGAAAAGGAAGTGGCAATTCACATGGAGACAAAAATCATAGCAGTAATTTCATTAAAAGTACTTCCAGGGAACAAACGAAGAGCTCAGTGCAATTCAATTCAATCTCCTAAACCATCTCCCTCTCCGTCTATAACTATGGACATTGTTCACTGACAGTCAAAGTTGTGGTCCAGAGACACTGGGCATCATAGTTGCACAATAAAGTTGCACAAGGACATTACAAAAGCTCCCATCATTATAAAAATGTATTTCAATTTGATCAACTTTTTTATTAAGACATGAAAATAGACATAATTTAGAAAGATTTCCAAACAATTTGAAATCTAAAGCCAGCTTTGAAGGGGTAGCACATAATCAAAAGAATCCCTTGAGAAATATATAGTAGCAGCTGTATACATTTTCCCCTAATAATGCAGGGATATTTACTTCTGTTTCTCCACAAATGCAGGACATTTCTATCACTTCATTCTTTTGCCATTTCCTCACTTTCCAAGAAACGTCAAGGAAATAGTGGGGCGAATGCTTTAAGCTTTATCACTTGGGGTGATTTGCTTTGACATTGGGTTTCTATATCAGTAATACAAGTATTGTTCTAACCAAAAAAAGTAATTTATTAAGATCCATGACAGATTGACTGCCAAAGCCTGAGCAGTTATAGATGAATCAACCAATAAGAGAAGCACTTACTAACCTCCATGAGAGACAAACCACTTAGTTCTCTCCCGTAAGGCTGAGGCAGCCTGAGAACTGCCAGCCCAGTCCAGTCTGCGACAGACAGCAATCTCTTTTCTACTGAGGCAGCTGTTCATTTACTCAAAGGAATGAAGATGTTTAACAACATCAGGAAGTGAAGAGATGTCAAAAAGAATGCACTGTGTAAAGAAAGAAAGACACCTGGGGGGCCCTTTACAAAAGCAGTGTCTAGCTCCAGTAAAGTATCTGAACAGATGTATTTTTAACCCTCAATGGGCCTGGTGGAAATAGATCCAGCTGGGACCTGGCTTGTACATCACTACCCTGGAAAAGTGTCAAATGTCGAACTCTAACCCAGTTACCAAGAGAGTCACTAAAATCAAGTAGTGAAGGAACAGTGTGTCTTTTAATAATATGATTTGGATGCTCGGTTATTTAACTAGCATTTAGTTCAATTGTGTTTTGATGTGATTTCCATGTGTGGCTGGTGATTTTATACCAATGTCAAACTAATCTGATACCTGAGTATCTTCATTTCACATATTTTACTGTGAAGTAAAGGGAAATAGTACAAAAGCCTAGATTTTGAAAGGAACATGTGTTGACTAATGAAAGTTTAAATTCATGTAAAGCTAGGCTCCCCCTTCGCCTCATCCAGATACCGTAGGATCTCCTTTCTATGAAGAACAATGTGTTCTTGTCCTTATAATTCAAATTTAAATTGACTTTTAAAAAAATATTTAAACTACATGTTTGTATTATGATTTACCATTTGTATAGTGCTTTCTTTTTTTTTCTTTTTTTTTTCTTTTTTTTTTTTTTTATTAATTAGTTTCAGGTGCACAAGACAAAGCAAAACTTAGACATTTATCATTTATATCCCTCACACTGTGTGAACCCCCCTCCCCCCATCCACTATTTTGCATTAAATTTATTGTGGTGACATCAGTTAGTAAAATTATTTAGGCTTCAAGTGTACACTCCTATAATACATCATCTATATATTTATTGCATTGTGAGTTTATCACCCAGAGTCAGTTCTCCTTCCATCACCATATATTTGACCCCTTTTACCCTCATCTCCCACCCCCCACCCCCTTACCCTCTGGTAATCACTCAACTGTTATCTATGAGTGTTTGTTTCTTTGTCTTGTTTGTTTGTTGCTTTCACTTTTATATCCCACATATGAGTGAAATCACATGGTTCTCGACTAAGTCAGTCTGGTTTATTTCGCTGAGCATAATAATCACAAGATCCATCCATGTTGTTGCAAATGGCAGTATTTTATCTTTTCTTATGGCAGAATAGTATTCCATTGTGAACATATATCACATCTTCTTTATCCAATCAGCTATTGAAGGACTTTTTTGGTTGTTTCCATGTCTTGGCCACCGTAAATAAAGCTGCAGTGAACATTGCAGTACATATATCTTTACGGACAATTTTTTTTCATATTTTTGGGGTGATACCCAGGAGAGGGACTGCTGGGTCATATGGTAATTCTATTCTTATTTTTTTAAGGAACCTCCATACTGTTTTCCATAGCTGCTGCACCAATCTGCATTGCCACCAACAGTGTATGAGGGTTCCTTTTTCTCCACAGACTCTCCAATACTTGTTATTATTTGTCTTGTTGATGATAGCCACTCTGACTGGGGTGAGGTGATATCTCATTGTGGTTTTGATTTGCATTTCCCTAATACCTAGTGAAGTTGAGCATTTTTCATATATCTGTTGCTGTTTTTATGTCTTGTTGGGAGAAGTATCTGTTCAGATCCTGTGCCCATTTTCTAAGGGTATTGTTTGTTTTTTCATTGTTGAGTTATATGAGTTCTTTATATATTTTGGATATTAGCCCCTTATCGGAGGTGTTATTTGCAAATATATTTTCCTATTTGGTTGGTTGCCTCTTTGGTCTCGTATATGTGTCCTCATTTAATCTTCACAACATTATGAGATAGGTATTATTATTATTTGCCCCCATTTTACAGATAAGGAAACTATGGCACAGAATAGCTAAGCACTAGTAAGTGGCAGAGGTCAGACTTGAACCAGATGTTAATTCCATTGCTCTTTTTCCCCATATTCTTGCTACTTTTTAAAGATTATGCAGATTTTTCACTTAAGGACTATCACTATGTTCCTTTTTCCTGTCTCTGAATTCACTCAAGTGAAATTTCAGGCTATAGGGATCATGCATATAGATATACCTTAAATACATGTTTGGCATTTAAAAAGAAGATTCCATAGATTCTCCCAATAAAAGAAAAATCAAAGATAAGGGCTTCAGACTAAAAGAGCAGCATAGTTTTTTATTTTTAAAAGTCTCAGTGTCTGAGAAATTGGCTTCTGCTGCTGTCATCTTCCCATCCCTCATGAGCGCATAGTTGTTGTTTCAGCCTCAGAAACAGCTCCAAAGAGCATGTACACTCAGTTACCTATGAGGATTTCCTTGCTAATCAAGGAAGCTTTCTTTTAAGAATGTCTTAGATTCAGAGAGAAACTCAAACCCATTAATGGAAGTGAAATGGCAACTCAGGGCTCTCTTTAAAGGAAAACTATAAACCACGATCTTCTCCACCCTCACACCTGCCTCCAAGAAATTGCACATCTACTTCCTATGCACCAAAACGGGTTCTCTAGATTTCAATAAAATGTTAAATAAATTTACGAAGAAAAGAGGTTTAATGAAATCTATCAGATGACACATTCATAGCATGCTATTTATAATATTCAAATAGTACATTTTCAAATAAATCCTTTTAAAGATTGTGACCCCACTGCTGCTATTTAGGTATAAAATAAAAGTTAGGACATTATATTTGCCTTTAGAGTTGTAATTTGTACAGATTCCTGAGATTACAGAATATGTGTTACAGTCTGTTGGTCTGTTTCCTAATTAGCTTTGTCCATATGTGGGGGAAAAATAGTTTCCTAGGAGAAGGATGTTTTACCACTTTGAAATAGGATGGTTAGTCATACAAATGTCAGTATATCATTGACTTTGGATAAGCTGAAAAAAATAGAACAATTACCCCATTATATGAAGCTTGTAAACACGAGAATACCCTGCTTTGATTACTTTGAAGGCAGGAAAAAAGGAACTTCTTTTAATAATTAGGTTGGTTTACTAATTTAGAGGGATGGAAGTGGCAATACCTTCCTCCTCCAACCCTCATAAGGGAGCATAGTAGATATCTGTGTTTCTATAGAAGTAATGTATTCCAAAAGTAAATGTTTCTGGGCCCAAGAAACATTTACTGAACACCCCTTCTTAGCCAGGCCCTTTATCAGGTGTGGGGGACACAGACCAGAATGAAACAGGGCTCTGTGTTTAGACAAGCTCACAGACTTACTCTATGGTAAGTGCTATGATGGGGGAAGTACGGGCTGCTTCAGGAGCAAGGGCAGTGTCCTGGCTTGCCCGGACTGGGGGTGGGGGCAGTGTGTGGATGTAGTCAGTGAGGGATTCCCTGAACACAGTCTTGCGAGATGTATAGAAACCATTCATTCAATCATTTAAGCAATACAGCTTTAGCAGCTACCATGTACCAGGCTCTGTGGTAGGCATTGGCAACGGGTAGTTGGCCAAAGAGTGAGAAAAATAATAATGTTTTTGGTACAGGAAATACTGTGAACAAGGATGGGGAGGCATCAAAACACAGGGGATGTGTGGGGAAAGTAAAAACAATTCTGCATGACTAGAAAGCAAAGTGAGGAGTCGGCAGGCCATAATGAGAGAAAAGAGGCACTAGGGCCAAGTCCTGAAGGATCAGAACTGGGCCAAGGAGCCCAAACTTTTATCCTGGAAACAATAAGGAGCCACTGAAGGTTTCAGTAGGATATTTGGGTTTTAAAAAGAGCACTCTGGCTGCAGAACAGATGATGAATTTGAGGCACAGACACTGGGGGATCTACCGAATGGAGAACTTGCATAAGGACAGTGGCACTGGCACGAGGAGACAGATTGTCCCTTTCTTGGGAAGACCCCATGCACTGGCCCTTTCCTCCCCCCTTGGCACCCAAATTTATCTCTTAGGCCCCACCCCTTAGAAGCCAACTGATCAGGAGGCTAACTTCTAACAACCTAATCATTATAGAGGAGTTAATAGCTGCTATTGGTTTAATGTGCAGCCCTCCTAAGATTGGCATCTTAAAGAGTTTAAACTGTCTGCAATTCAAAGGAGTGGGGGGGGAATGAATAAAACGTTTTAGGCCAGAACTTCCCAGTATTGATGGTAAGTCTGCTCATTTACCTATCATAGGTACATGGAAGGAAAAACAGAGAAAAGTGACAAATAACCCAAATAGATGATGAGGCATCGGTGTCAGTAAGTGGTTGCTTCCACCAGAGGGAGAAGGAAAAGAAGCCATGAGCACAGGGAAGCTTGGCAGAAGCAAACAGGGGAGGCACAGAAACAGTGGGAAGACAATAAACTCACACACCCTCCACATCCATCTGTCCAAAGGAGTCTCCGGCTGTCATCTTTTGAGTCTAGGAAGTATACCAAGAGAACTAAGTATGTCGTGTTCTGAATAGAAGGATCTCTATGTGAAAAAGCAGAGAAGTGTCACATACTGGAAATGTCTTCTGAAAGTCACCGATTTCAATAATCCTCACTGAAGCTCTAGAGCAGGGGTGTAAAAACTGCGGCCCGTGGGCCAACTGCAGTCCACAATCCATTGTTAATTGGCCCGCAGCAAATTCCAAAAATATATTTAGTTTACTTAAATAAACCAGATGAGGCAATATGTACTTCACCTCGAGTGAGTGGCCCGGCTGTTTGTGTATTTTACCACATATGGCCCTTGGTGGAAAACGTTAAAAAAAATTTTGACACCCCTGCTCTAGAGGGACTGTTTCTCCTTCCTCCTCTTCCTTCCCCCTTCCCTCCCCTCCACGTGTGCTAACGATGGGGAAAACACAGCACCCAGGAAAGGACTCTCCAGCAAGGAGTGGAAGATGAAATTAGACCAGATGAATGAAGTGGAAGTTTCTAGAAAAATGAACAGGACGAAACATTATTCCTATATAAGTGATGAGGGAAAACTTAGACAGGAAATTTTTTTTAAAGTGCATTAACATCAAATAGTAGATAAAAATAAAGGTGGTTACATGACAGCTTTTCTGCAAAGTCCCCATCAAAGGTGCAATTTGTCTTAGCAAAAATGTGCACATATAGGACTATTGGGATATAGATGAAAATGAAGGAGAAAATCTGAATGTCAAAATCCTTTCGTGATCAGCTAAACTCTTTCATTTTTTCGAGGTTGGGGAGAAAGAACACATCTGAGAGAAAAAGAAAGCAACTTCAGGGAAAAGAGAATTTGTTCTTCCTTTTATGAATTCAATGATGAAAGCAGTCATTTCTCTTATTGTGTGTGATGTTCTGTGTTGTAAAACAAAGAACTGGAATTTGAACTTTCATTTGAGAGAGTAATAAATGCAATTACAATCATTTGCATATTAAAGGCATTATTATTACTTCCTGGCAAATATTTCCAACAAGATGGAATTGAAAAGAATCCCCCCTCCCAAGCAGGCTACACATGCTTTAGTAGGATTTGACATAATCTGAAACCATGCTGTGTCAAACTGTCAATTGCAGGAATTCTCCAAAGCTACCACAGATCTTGTTCTAATCTCCTTTAATACTCATTTGATGCCACATAATTGAAAATAACCATTGGTCGTGATGTGTTAATTTTATGCAAGGAAAATAATAGGGTACTGATGTTATACTTTGAGAAAACCACTTTTGGGGGAAAACTGTACTAAATTTTTAGTCTTTATGACAGCTTGCCTTAGGCTACATAACCCTTTATAATGTCATTTTGAGGCACCATTTAAAATCAAATACCCTGATATATGGCACCCAGAATGATGAGCTCTGAGGCTTCCTTTCTTTGGGACATAGTAGCCTGCCTTCAGTCCTACGCATAAAAAAAAATTGTAACCTAATTTATCGTGAATTACAATCTTAAAATGTGAAAAGGATTCTCTCTCTCTCTCTCTCTCTCTCTCTCTCTCTCTCTCTCTCTCACACACACACACACACACACACCTATGATACCACCATTTATTTCTACTTGACATCCCTTAAGTGACCTATAAAGATAAACCTCCTTCAAAGGCTTACAAAACTCAAAGCCTTCTAAACTAATGTTCACCTGTGGGTTTCAAATGCCCCTTCCTGTCTGTCTAAGCATTGCAATCGAATTACACAGAATCTGTAGTTTAAAATCTAAGGAAAAGATGTAGCTTAGATCAAACCCTGGAAAACGAAGTGAAAATCTAATGTGATATAAATTAGTAGCAACTAACGCTTTCCCTTAAAGAAAACGTTATTGATTTTAAAGAACGTACTAATGAAAAAGAATGGCATTCATTTAGGCATGGCCTGAGACATATCACAGATGCATTTACGAGAATAAATGAGGACTTGGATCCCAGGGAAAGGGCTTTACATTCAGCCTGGTCACTGCCCTGCAACCTTTGTGTGGGCCAATTAGGTTGCAGGACGTTCTAGTTACAGTTTGGACCCAGTGCTTTCTGATGCCCCTCCACATAACTTGCACCTCTTCTCCACATACCCACATCCTTCTCACACCCCTAATAGTAATTCATCCTAAAGTTGGCTTTTACAAAATACTTTCCTCTCATGAACATCATTTCACATTACAACCCTGCATTAGCATTTGCTATCAAATATCTGAAATTGCTCCTTTAATCCTTGGAAGCTTTCACTTAAGCTTAAAAAATTTTCCATAAAGCCTTTCTAGGTTGTTAGCATTTACATACTCATTTACACTTTGGGATATGCTACTACTTCTTGAGTATTGTAACCAACTGGGTTTGCATTTGGCTTTGAGTATAACAGAAAACCCAACCTCAGTGGCTGAAAGAAATGGCCAGTTTATTTTTCACTCTCACATGCTGAAAAGGCAAAACGTAAGCGGCCCAGGGCTGGTACAGCTCCTTCATAGTGTTGTTAAAATGCCAGGTTCATTGTATCCTTCTACTTTATCCTCGGCATTTGATTTTCAGCCTTGTACTTGTCACTGCGTGGTCCCAGGATGGCTGCTCCACCTCCAGCCTAATAATGTCTGCATTCTAGTCAAGAAAGGACAGAAAGGAGGAAGACATAGTGCCTAATCTCAGCATACCTGGCCTTCAGTGGAATTTTATCACACAATTACCTTAGTTGCAAGTGAATCTGAGAAGGCAGGTTGCTTGCTGCAAACAACACAATTGCGGTTGTGGTAGAAAGGTGAAAAGGAGAATGACTACTGAGATTTCAATAGCATTTTCTGCTACAGTGCCCTTCAGTCATCTTAAATCTGACTACAGTATATTTCCTAATTAAACTCTAAGTTCTCTGAGGTCAGAGTTCATTAATTAGTTTCATTTCTTCTGTATCTCCCTCCTCCCCTTAGCATACACTAACCATTCCATGTCTCATGGTAATTGAGTGAACCAAGCAGGCAGCTCTACCAAATGTCCTCTTGTACCACTTAACCTAAGGACATTTATCTGTGTGAATAAGAGTTTAGTCCATAAAAAGAGAGAGCAAGTGATGTATGTTGTTTTAAACAGCTGGAGTCACAGTAGATGGTAGCTTGGCTCCTTTTATTTCTAACAAATAAATTCCAACCACTTACTTGGGATTTCAGACCCTCCCCAACCAAGTGTCTCCCTATCAGCCTCTCCAGCTTTATGTCCCACTGCGTCCTCTCATACTGCATTCCCTTTCTCAAACTAAACTGCTCATGTTCTAAATTCAATCCATATATGACTTATTTTGTTTAATGTGCTTAATTGAACAAAAAGGAAACAAACACACAGTGACAACAACAAAAAACCTGGTACTTGAATTTGTCCCGTTGCACACAATGTGCTCTTACCATATGCAATATCCCAATTCCAAGTCTTCCATAAAGTCTTTCCTGATTAGATGAGATAATGTGGGTATGTGAGTATTGGGAGAGGGGGCACAATGAAGTGCTACGTTTCGAGTCCCTTGCCAACCTCACCCCTTGTCTATGGTAACGGTTCTTTCTAGTACTGTAAGCAAAGTTATACACAAGAAACTTTCAGTTTTAGCAAGAAAAAGGTCTATTTCTCTTTACACTGCTCCAACATCAAGAATCTAAAAGCACTTAACCTAATCTCTGTGGAAATCTCAAAGAATTGACATAGATCCAGGAAGTATAGCCTCATAGGATTCTACCCTCTGGGCCACTAACAAGACATAGCCAGGACTCTGGGGAGAGGGCAGAGGAGTGAAAGGGGAAGAGGGAACCCTCAAATGCTAATTTGAGGATGACTTTCTATGGGCTACAAAGTCAAGAAATACTGTATACCATAGTGTGAACTCAAAGAGTATTCATATTTAGCTACTAATAAAAATGTATTATTTCTATAACAGATTATGCCTTTTAGACGTGGTGCTACTTAACAGTAGGGTTACATAGGTTAAAAGCCTGGCATACAGTAAGTAGTCAAGAAATGGCAGCCACCTTTCTAGTTTCCCAGCTTAAAGGAGGTCTTTCTTCCTCTGACTTTCCATGGTGACTTGCTTGTATCTCTTTGCTGATTTTCATTTTCCTCTTTTTTTTTTTTGTATTATCTTTTATTAGGTTATAAATACCTCCAGGGCAGGGAGTGCCTAATTTAACCTCCCCAAATTCACAAGGCTTGCTAATAGTGTCTCAAAGATGGTAGGTGTTGCAATGTTGTATGAAAGAGTAAAAAAAAAATAAAATAAAATAATGCCTTAATTCATCCAAAATACCATTTGTACCATCTAAATGGATTTTCTTGCTGTTCGGTGGAGACATTCGGAAACGGTTCAAGGGAAGACAATGCTAGTGGCTGTCATCTGCACAGGCAGGCAGCCAACCCTCAATTCCACAAAGACTTACTAAGAACAACTGCCTCACATCATCCTTTCCCATGGGGAGATTGCATGTTGAGGGAGGCAAAACCATAAATTTCACGTAGAAAATCCATAGAAAACAATGCAAGCAAACTTATTTTCAATATCAAAATCTATGTATCTCTTTAACTATTATGGGTACTTTAACCACAGAGCTTTATATTTTATTAGTACATAATGCCTATAAGAGAACAAAGGGGTTGCCAGGTGAGAGGGGGGGTTAGAGGGAGCTGGGTGAAAAAGGTGAAAGGATTAAGAAATACAAATTGGTAGTTAAAAAAATAGTCATGGGAATATAAAGTGCAGCATAGAGAATATAGTCAATAGTGTTGCCACAACTATGTACAGTGCCAGGTGGGTACTAGACTGATCAGGGGATCACTGCATAAATGATATAAATGTCTAACCGCTATGCTCTACACCTGAAATTAATATAAAATAATATTGAATGTCAACTGTGACTGAAAAATAAATAAATAATTTTAAAAATAAAATCATGAAAAAAAAAGGACAACAAAAAATGACTTCCTCATACCCTATTTCATTGAACCTGGTAACAATCTGTATAGTAGAAAGAACCAAAATAATTATCCTTTCACAGAATGTAGTGTCCATTATACATGTTCATGTTTATGCTGCAAATGTATGCAGCAACAGTTTGGTAATGTTTCAACATGAAAGCAATGGATCCACACAGATTAGGGATTGGGCCTAAATCACACGAAAGTAGTTCAGATTTTAACAAGTAAGTATACCAGATGACGTCTTCAGTTAAAAACACCAGACCAACCGACACAAACAACACAAAAAGAACAAACCCTCAACCACCTTGATTTATTCTTCCGGTGAAAACCATCACAGAGGTGCATTTGAATTTTCTAGGAGCATGAAATATATACTTGTTTGTGCTCTTCTCTCTTGCTCTGTCATTTAATATCACTGGTGTTCTCACTTGCACACACACACAAAAAGGAGTTTTGTGGTCACTCATGCACTCATAACTCTCTAGGGGCCTCCTATCACCTAATGTGTCAAATAGGTACTTGCCCATTGCTTCAGAATAGCACTAATAGAGCTTCCTGCAGTGGTGAGGATGTTCTACATCTGTGCTATCCGGTATAGCTAGTGGTTAGCCACATGTGGCTACTGAGCACTTGAAATGTAGCTAGTGTGACTAAGGGACTGCATTTTCAATTGAATTGATCTGTAATCATTTACATTTAAATAGATGCATGTGGTTAGTGGCTATTGCACTGGACAGCACAACTCTAGAATGTGTGGAAAACAGGCCCCTTCTTACAGTGCTGTTGTCTATTCTCTCTACCTGTCTCAGGCCATCTGCTACTCCTTCCTCTCCATTCATCAAGGTTCTCGTATTGTAAGTCTTCATTCTCCCACTAGAAAGCACACAATGACTCAGATACCACATTCCTAACTTGGGTTATTTGGCAGGACAGGGGATGGACAGCTCTCCTTGATATGTATTTATATAGCTTTATCTCTGCCCAAGATCTCTCCAAGCCAGGGCATAAGAAAACCTAGCAGGACACCCTAATTTTGTTCTACTACCCTCTCACACATACCCCTCTCATCTTATAAGCAAACTTAGAACTTGATTTCTCCAGAAAATTTCCCCACATTAGCCCTGCCCATTCCTATCCCTACTCCACTAGGCTTTTGCTAATTTGTTTTAGTATGCAACGCACCAAGTCAGTGATGCAATGGGGAGGGGATAAAAGAAAATGAGTTTTCTGTTATGACCAACTGTCAACTAAAATATTGAGATAATAATGTAAATTTTTGATGACGGCTTCAGTTATTCCAAAAAGCCTGAATATATCCACCATGAGGAAATTATGATAACACTCTCTAGAGTCAATCAGTGCATGTAAATAAACACCACACTTGAGCACAGCCTCCTTAACGTATGACTCACTACAGTCATCCAAGTGCTCATTTACTCCAGAGCGTTTGTGCACTGCATGTAACAGAGAGAGTCAGAGAATACCGATCACATTTGCATGTGCCTAGGTGGAAGATATTTACTGCACCCATTTTCAACTGCCCAGAAAGAAGGGTTTAGGAGAAACAAACAAAAGGTCAAAGTAAGCAAAATTAGTACTAGGGAAAATCTAATATAAGCCTGGGCCTTATAACAGTTGTTGGCTGTAGGGAAATCTTCTGAAGTCATCTGGATTAATATGAAATAAACACTATCCTAATGAAACCTCCTTTCAATAAGAAAACATTAACCTGGATGCATATTCGGGTGTAATGAATAATCACCTTGCTAACACTTGCATACATTCCATAGCGCACAAAGTCATAAACACTATCCTCCTTGATGCTTGAAGTTAGTCTTAATTCCATGTTTTATTTGACACACATTGAGCTGATTCTATTAAAGCTGATGATACTGCTTTCTAAGACCTCTGTGGAACCCTTTTTCTCTCCTAGGTCTCGTGGCAATCCCAAGAATATGCTCAAATGTGAAGTTAGCTCCAAGTCCACAGCTTGAGTTTTTAAAACCTTTGCTTAAGGTTTTCAGTAGAGCAGAACAACAACCAGTAATTAAAAACCCTAACCCCCTCCTGACAATGTGCAAAGGCAGTAAGTATTAGGTTGGTGCAAAGGCAATTGCGGTTTAAAAGGTTAAAAAATTTTTTTTGCAAAAACCGCAATTACTTTTGCACCAACCTAACAGTCTTTAGGAGGATCTGGCCATCTATATAAAATATCTCCTTGTGGAAGACTATGACAGATAAGTATTTCCCAAGCTTCCTCTGAAATCCCTAAGCTAAAACAGTAACAAATTATCAACATAATCATTTGGATTTTATAAAATCATCAAATAATGTGAGAGCATTTATGTGCCCCCACATAACTTAGTAACTTAGTAACTGTGCAGTTACTAAGGACTAAAAACATGATTTAAGATACATCTCATATCCCCAAGGTCCTTACAGTTTAATTCGCCACTCTAGTTCTACTATCATTTATTAGTAATGTCAAAAATATTTATTTAGCCATTATCTGTACTATCACAAAATGAGGCTTTCCAATACCATGTAGTCTGCAAATGGATAATGAAATGCTCGGATGGCATAAAGATTTGCTTTTGAAATTCTCCATTTATTTTAATCTAGATAAACAACCAACTAATTTGGTGTTTTGCCACCCTTTGAACAAAATAAATTCCATAATAGTAACATATGTGTTTATAGGAGAACCCTACAAACACACTGAATTATGTAATGTCTGCCCTAACTACTGAATCACCAGTCACCAACTACAGCACTTAAACTCCTGAGAACAACTGAAATAAAAGCACCAGAAGGACTTTCCTCATAGTAGTGTATTTCAAAGGGTGTGCCAAGGCACACTTATTAAATATATTAAATAGTAACTACCATTACCTGGGATGTTTGATTGTGTTACGCAGAAGATGGCATGGACAAATTGCACCAATAGTACCAAGTGGGAGTTTCCATATTTTTGCTCTAACTCTAAGTACGTTATGACTTTTCCAAAGTAGCACCCCTCTTTTTTCTGCTCCATCTTGGTCCCTCAGCAGAACAACTCTGGTAGAGAGACTGGAGAGAAAAACTACAGTTGGAGATGCAGGGGTATAGCAATTTCGCAGTACTTTCTGGAGTTATGGACCAAAGATTATGTCTTAGAATAAAGGGTCTTACAAGGAAAAAAAAAAGACATATCAGACTCAGTGGGATAGGCACAAATATAGGGTACACAAAAGATCTATACTAGGCCAGGGCTAGCACTAGATCCTTTCTGAAGAATAAATGGAGGCTGAATCCATTGTACAGCCTTGTAAAATGCATAGGACTCTCATTAAAGAGTGTGGGGCCCCATAATTATCAGTTTTTTATTGCTCATAAAGTCTCCCCTGCCCCTCAGATAAAAAACCCCTGTAGATAGTATTAAATACCTGACCTAGGAAACCCTATTTGGCTATTAGAATCACAATATTGATACTAGAGTTTGAAAAAAGTAAATAAGCGGCTGCCTTTGAATAATTCTGTTAGCACAGTGAGGAGAGGGACGAGGTCTTAGTCCTCGCTGTGTCTCTAGAATGCAGTGCAGCGTCCATCACATAATAGGTAAGCAATACATATTTGTTGAGTGAATGAGTGTGCAACACACTACACTAGTTCAGTGACATGGAGTGGAGGAGTGTAAGCCCGTGCTAAGGCTGGGTCTACATGAAACAATTTTTTCTACAACTGTGATTTATGACCAGAAATTTCATTCAAACCATTGGCCAATTCCAGTAGAAAAGGCGTTGACTTTAATCTGATCACTGGATTGATCAGGTAATGAACTAATATGACTCAATTAACTTTGGATTGTTCTGGTATCACAGGTTAATGTTTAAAATTAAAAACAGCATGGTATTGGTAGAAAAACAGACACATAGACCAATGGAATAGAATTGAGAACCCAGAAATAAAACCACATAAATATGGACAGATGATTTTTGACAAAGAAGCTAAAAACATACAATGGAGAAAAGACAGCCTCTTCAATAAATGGTGCTGGGAGAATTGGATAGTCACGTGCAAAAGAATGAAACTGGACTGCTATTTGTCACCATGTACCAAAGTTAATTCAAAATGGATCAAAGACTTAAGCATAAGACCTGACACAATAAACTGCATAGAAGAAAACATAGGTACTAAACTTATGGACCTTGGGTTCAAAGAGCATTTTATGAACTTGACTCCAAAGGCAATGGAAGTAAAAGCTAAAATAAACGAATGGGACTATATGAAACTTAAAAGCTTCTGCACAGCAAAAGAAACCATCGACAAAAGAAAGAGGCCACCAACTGAATGGGAGAAGATTTTTGCAAACAGTGCCTCTGATAAGGGCTAGTATCCAGAATATACAAGGAACTCATGCAACTCAACAACAAAAAAACAGACAACCCAATTGAAAAATGGGCAGAGGACTTGAAGAGACATTTCTCCAAAGAAGACATACAAATGGCAAATAGACATATGAAAAAATGCTCAACATCACTAATCATCAGAGAAATGCAAATCAAAACCACAATGAGATATCACCTCACCCCAGTCAGAATGGCGATCATCAACAAGACAAATAGTAACAAATGTTGGAGAGGCTGTGGAGAAAAAGGAACCCTCATACACTGTTGGTGGGAATGCAGACTGGTGCAGCCATTATGGAAGGCAGCGTGGAGGTTCCTCAAAAAATTACGAATAGAATTGCCATATGACCCAGCAATCCCTCTCCTGGGTATCTACCCAAAAAATCTGAAAACATTTAGAGATAAAGACACGTGTGCTCCAATGTTCCTTGCAGCTTTGTTTACGGTGGCCAAGACATGGAAACAACCAAAATGTCCTTCGATAGATGAATGGATAAAGAAGTTGTGGTATACATACACAATGGAATACTATTCGGCAGTAAGAAAAGATGATATAGGAACATTTGTGACAACATGGATGGATCTTGAGAGAGTAATGCTGAGCGAAACAAGTCAGACAGAAAAAGCAGAGAACCATGTGATTTCACTGATATGTGGTATATAAACCAAAAACAACAAAAGAACACGACAAACAAATGAGAAACAGAAATTCATAGACACAGACAATAGTTTAGTGGTTGCCAGAGGGTAAGGGGGGCGGGGGGTGGGGGGTGGGAGGTGAGGGTAAGGGGGATCGAATATATGGTGATGGAAGGAGAACTGACTCTGGGTGATGAACACACAATGGGATTTATAGATGATGTAATACAGAATTGTACACTTGAAATCTATGTAATTTTACTAACAATTGTCACCCCAATAAATTTAATTTAAAAAAAAAGGGAATTACACTATAAAAAATAAATAAATAAAATTAAATTAAATTAATAAAATCAGTCAGTGGCATCAGAAATCACCCAAGCTGAAGAAGTCTCTCTCTCTCTCTCTCTCTCTCTCTCTCTCTCTCTCTCGCTCACACGCACGCACACACGCGCGCGCACACACACACACACACACACACACAGAATCCATTACTTAAAATTCTAAAATTACGAGCAGATAAACTGACATGGCTATTTGTGTAAAATTGTTTTCCCCATACAGAAAATATTAAACTTAAATTGCCTTAAGTTGCAAGTATGTTTAAATCTTTGTTTGTAACTTGCTATTTAACAAAAGTTAGAAGTAGAAGGGAAAATAAACAATGCTAAATTGTTGGCAACCATAGTCTATTGAAAATCAATAATAAAAATAACATTAAATATCTCTCCAAAATCATGAAAATCAGTGTGGAAATATAATTTTATTCAGAGATTATATTTATTCATAATATTTTCAGTAATGCATTTACTGAGCAAAATGAAGTCTACCTCCATTGTAATATTTTGGTAGAGTTTTAGATAATTATTGATATCTTCAGAGTTATGAATTTGTGAATGTTTAAAAGAAAAGAAAACGATGGTGATTCTGGGGCTCAACTGTTGCCAGGGAAGTAGGAGAGCAACTTAACTTCATAAAAACATTTGTTTTAAACAAACTTCAACTCCACAAGGAATTCTACACACATCATGCTTTTAGCTGATTCAACTTTCCTACGTTCAGAGCAGCACTTTTTACTCTTTACTTTTCCCATATTGATTTCAATTAAGTTTCACCTCTGAGACCCCAAGAAACTTCAAATTGTGCTCTTCTCCCCCTAGTGAGTTTGCCCAACATGTGTTCTCTCTGCTTTAATCACAATACAGGGAATATAAGAAACAGCATAACCTATGCTTCATAAGTATTCGGAGAGTTTCTTTCTTTCACACACATCCCTAGCAAGAATCCTTTTCTAGGCTTCCTTATGAGTTCACTTTTGATAAGGGAAGTCATTAGTTTGGGGAAGGAAATAGGGTGGGAAGCCAGCCAGGCACATCATCCTCTTTTTTTAAGCTGTCTTCCTATTGCAGCTGGTTACTGAAAGGCTGGGCAGTCTATGAAAATATCATATGCTACAATGGTTCATTGCACGATTCTGTTTTCTCCCTGGAAAACTATGTCTTAACAAACACTGAATTCTACATTGATTACTATCATTATAAGGACCCTTACCAACTTTTAAATGCTGAAAATTATCTTCATTGACCCTTTTTAAGAAGAGGCAACCCACCATTTTGAATAAAGCATAAAAAGACTAATGACATTTGACAGCATTCTGGTTGGATTTCCAACTGTGATTTTCCTTTGATTAAAATAAATAAATAAATGGTGGGATGCCAACTTTGTCACCTGAACATTGTTAAAGCTGACATTTGCAAAGCAGCTATGCTAATATGACATTTTCCTTTTTATTTTGGCTCTTTGGTGTGATCTGATGATGAACCAAAAGGATTTTCTGAAACCTTTGGTATTTGACCAAGTGCCACCTATACATCAGTTGCTTTCAAACTATTGTCATTTCCCTGCCTCCT
This sequence comes from Rhinolophus sinicus, assembly GCF_057876585.1. Lineage (NCBI taxonomy): Eukaryota > Metazoa > Chordata > Mammalia > Chiroptera > Rhinolophidae > Rhinolophus > Rhinolophus sinicus. The sequence goes on along the minus strand of NC_142518.1, from coordinate 70,478,249 downwards.
TGCCACGAATTATAGTAACAGGCCACAGTAAAAACAAACAAACAAACAAACAAACAAACAAACAAACAAACAAAAAACTTCAGCACATTCCCCATCCCTGAACCTGTAACACAGAACATTGCTTTAAAAGAAATGCAATGCCCTTTAGTGAAAGACTGATACAGCTATGGTGAAGCAAATTGCTTTTTAGTATGCTTACCTACCTGGGCTTTCCTTTTTTCCCCCTGGAGATTAGAAAGCATTTAACAAAACAGAGGTATCCATTCATAAGCTACCATGTGCCTCTTTCTGACTCATAGCTTTCCTTTGTAAATAGAACTCATGCAATACCACCAACCTACAAGTGAACGTTGAAAGGCTAACTTGTTTTTCATGTGACGTCCAAGAAATAAATATCTGTTCAACTTGAGGAAAGATTGTATTAGCATTTGATTGGAAGAACTAAACTAATTTACAGGATAAGTTAGCAAATTATAGCCCTTGGGCCAAATCTGGCCCGCTGCCTGTTTTTGTAATAACTTGTAACTTGTAAACTAAGAATGGTCTTCACAGTTTAATTTAAAATTATTTAAAATATTAAAAGAACAATAATATTTTGTGGAACATGAAAATTCAAAATTCTGTGTTTACAGGCATAGCCATTTGTTACATATCTATGTTGATATCTAGATCTCTACATTGACATACATATATAGACATATCATATATATATTATACATGGCTGTTTTCATGCTAGAACTGCAGTTGAGTAGATGTGACAGAGACCATATGGCCCACACACCCTAGAATATTCACTACCTGGTCCTTTATAGAAAAAAAGTTTCCTGAACCTGGTCTAGAGTCATATTTACTAGGGGAAAACAACTATAAGTGTTGAGTCCTTTCCCTTTACATAAAGCAGTAAAATTACAAATCCCAAACACTTAGGCCAAGATAGAATTGAGGATATTTTTTGAAAAGGAAAACAACCAACCAATAAGGACAAATTAAAAACTCCAACCAGAAAGGATTTGTGTTACAGTTCTGCCACTAATTCCCTGTGTGAATTTATTCACACTATTTTCCATTTCTTGCCTTTCCTTTCATAACTTTAAAACTAGAAATAAGTGTGAATAAAATTATTTCTCTGGTCCTTTTCAGATCTACGAATCTAAGATTTTCTTCTCATCTTTTAAAAGTTCTTATTTACTCATACATAACAAAAAATCATTCACTTTACTAAAGGACTCACCACAGAGTTTCTGTATCTGGTAAGCTCTTCCTTCTAGAGTATTTGTGTAGAGAGTATTTGTGTAAGAGGTCATTCTTTACTAAGTACTTGACTAATAAACAAAGTTGAAGTGGTAGGCTATTAGAAATCCATCAGATTCAGTTCTCCTTCTCTGGGTGATGAACACACAATGAGATTTATAGATGATGTAATACAGAATTGTACACCTGAAATCTATGTAATTTTACTAACAATTGTCACCCCAATAAATAAAAAAAAAAAAAAAAAGAAATCCATCAGAAATAAATAATGGCAGCTCTGAAATTGTCATAAAAGTCAATGAGGAAAATGAAATGCAAGTAACAGAAATTAGATTTGCACATGACTTTTGTGGCCCGTACCTATTGCATACCAAACTATTTAACTGAAATCAACCCCATGTTTATGCTTAACTTACATTCTCTCCCTATCCACTGACTAAGGCATGTAGTAGCACAGGACTTTTCTACTTCAAGTGTGGTCTGCGGACCCGCAGTATTTGTATCCCTTGTTAGAAATGCAGAAAATTGGGTGCCACCCCAGACCTAATGAATCAGCATCTGTAGTCTAACAAGATCCCCAGATGATTCCTAGCATGTTAAAGTTTAAGAAGCACTGGTGTAAGAGTACTTCACAAACAGTGGGCTGTGGTACATCAGAATCACTTGGGGGACTAAGTAAAGATGCATATGGATAGGCCCTGAGTCTAGACCTATGGAATCTGAATCTCTTTCTTGCATGAGGTCTGAAAATCGTTTTCTTTTAAAGTACTCCAGATGATTATTATGCATAAAGATATTAAAGAAGCAATGGAATAGTGGTTAAGAATGTGATTTTTTTTTAAATGGAACATTCCTAGTTCTCTCACTGAATAGCTCTGTGATATCATATTACTTAGCCACTTTGAGATGCGAGGTAGTCATCTGAAAAATAGGGATAACAAAATACCTACCTTATTGGGTTTTGTGAAGATTTAGCTATAGAATGAGTGTATCAGGCACATAGTAAGCACTCAAAAACATTAACTATTATCATCAGGATTATCCACCACCACCATCATCATCTTCTTCATCATGAACAGGAGTGATGAAAAGTTAGGCTCATTATGTAGGTGGGATGAGAAGAGATCGAGTAGGGCCTTATTTCCATACTAATCAACTTATACTTTAATCTACACATACTGGAGAACCATTGAAGGGTTTTATGCAGAGGGGTTACTCAAGCTTTGATGAATCAGGCCATGGTGGATGGTGAGGGAGTTAGAACAAAAAGGTCAAGAAGGTCACCTAGTTCTGAACAGGAATTGTGGTGTCGGGTTGCATACGAGGAACTCTAATCCCAGACATCCTCAAGATGTACGATAGATAATAGTTGATCTGAGGTTCAGAGATACCCCTTGGTAGCTCAGAAATGCCTCCTCAGCAATTCCAGAAATACCTGACATTTGCAATGACCCCTAGATCTCAAACACCTGAAGTCTTTCTATTTTGTCAATAAATCATTTATACTGGCTAAGAGTAGGCAGAGGGTGAAGAATAAAAAAGAACAGTGAAGGTCTAGGAGGAGGCCATAACTTAATAGAGATAAAAAAATGCACAGAACTGAGCATCTTCATAGAAAAGATATACTTTTAGTTGCGTTTGGAAAAGAATTAAATGCCTGGCAGAAATAACAGTACAAAGAAAACTTAAGACTCTGATTTTCTTCTCTCCTTTCGTGATCTAGATCCACAGCTCTAAAACTTATATTCCACCACTGCCAAATTATCAAACTGACAGTCTTGCTCTGTGAACACACTTTGGTTTTTACTGTGGTTAATACTAGACAAAATCCATGTATGTCCTTAAGGATCTTACCATTCATTTACAAAGCTAAGGCCTAAATACAAGAAATCACTAGAGGGCAATGAAAGACAGGGTAGAAGCAAATGCTACAATAATGGGGTTAGTCAGGGCAATAACAGTAAGAGAAGTGGGACTTGGAAAACATATGGCATCTGAAGCAGAAGTAAAACCAGCAATGGTCAGTAACATTATCAAATGTATGGAGTCAGGAAAAACAATAGGAATGGTTGACCAAATTATGATACACTCACACCTTACAACACTATGAAGTAATTTAAAAAATAATGAGTTAGATGTATCATACCAGCTTACTTGGAGAGATTTCCAAGAGGCACCATTAAATGAGAATGCACAGAAGTACATGTAGCATAATTTCACCTGTGTAAAACAAACATCTCCCATGCATGTGCTTATGTGTAAAGGAGGTTATGTAAGGATGTACACTAGGTTGTTACTATTGGTTTAAGAGTAGTGGTAGGTAGGAGGTTCTGATGGAGGAGGGTATTATAGGGTAATAGGAAAGGGGAAGAGTAAGAAGAAGACAACACTTAACAGTCCAATTTTTAAGCAAGTGCTTAAAAAAAAAAAAAAAAAAAAAAAAAGAAATGAAGGGTTAGCAAAGAGAAGATACATCACCAAGACCTGGCTGAAAGAAGCCCAGGGACACAAAAAGGAGGATCAAGAATTCTAACAGACCCTTCTGTTAGCGACTGTTTAATGGTTAGTACAAGTTCCTTAGGCAGAAAAACTTGGAGATGGATTGCAGACTCCTTTGGATATTACTTTGATTTAGTTGTAATGCATTCTCATAAAAATCTCTTTGTACTATAGACTAGATCTGACAAGTAAGTTCACGAACTCATCCTAGAAAAAGTGCTACATCCCTCATTGCTGAATATCATTAAGGTCGCCTTCAGAGTACTCCCCTTGGGAAACTATACACCCGAAGCCAGCATCTAGTCAACCCTTCAAAGCAATTTTGGAACTCTTTCTGAAATGGCCATCAGAGCTGTTGTTGTATTACCCCTGATGTCCTGAATGTCATCAAAATGTCTTCCTTTCAATATTTCCTTGATCTTTGGGTAAAGAAAGAAGTCATTGGAAGCCAGATCAGGTGAGTAGGGAGGGTGTTCCAATACAGTGATTTGTTTACTGGCTAAAAACTCCCTCACAGACAGTGCCATGTGAGCTGGTGCATTGCCATGATGTAAGAGCCATGGATCCTTGGCAAAAAGTTCAGGTCATCTAACTTTTTCACACAGCCTTTTCAGCACTTCCAAATAGTAAACTTGGTTAACTGCTTGTCCAATTGGTAAAAATTCATAATGAATAATCCCTAAGATATCAAAAGAGGTGAGCAACATCGTTTTGACTCTTGATTTAGACTGATGGAATTTTTCTGGTCCTCGAGAATTGGCTGAATTCCATTGTGCACTTTGACGCTTTGTTTCAGGGTCATATTGGTACACCCATGTTTCATCACCAGTGATAACATGACTCAAAACATCGTCTTGCCTCTCCATAAGGTCTTGGCAAACTTCAACTCTCCTTTGCTTTTGTTCATCGGTGAGGTCCTTCAGGACCATTTTTGCACACACCTTTCTCATGCCCAGATTTTCAGTTAAGATTTCCGTAACTGTATCTCTAACGATGTTTAATTGGTTTGCTATGCTTCTCACAGTCAGCTGATGATTTTGACACACAATTCGATGAATTTTTGCAATGTTTTAGTCAGTTGCGCTCATTTCTGGCCACCCTGACCTCTCTTCATCACTGATGCGTTCTCTCCCCTCAGAAAAACATTTAATCCATTTGTACATGGCTGTTTTCTTCATGGCTTTATCTCCATAAATTTGGACAAAAATGTCCCTGACTTCACTTCTACTCTTGCCAAGTTTAACAAGAAATTTAATGTTTGTTCATTGCTGTAATTCAAGCTCTGACATTCTCGCGAGGGCACACAAAAACATGCAATAACAATAATGAATGCCACTCAGCAAGACACTGCTACACATTGACATGAACACAGCTGTGAGACACTGATATACGTAGGTTATGAAACCTTACAGAGCTGTGTGCACAGTGCTACCAATGTAAGTGCAAGTTTGCAAACTTAATTGTCATACTTTGTATATTATAAAATTTCCGGTGTCTTTAAATGGAATGAAGTTTATACAGAACCATAAAAGACCCAAAAGAGCCACAGCAATCTTCAGAAAGAACAACAAAGTTGGAGGTATCACCCGCCCTGATATCAAACTATACTACAAGACCATAGTAATCAAAACAGCATGGACTGGCACCAAAACAGACATAGAGATCAAAGGAATAGAATACAGAGCCCATAAATAAACCCACACCTATATAGCCAATTCATCTATGACACAGGAGGAAAGAATACACAATGGGATGAGGCCAGTCTGTCTTGAATAAATGTTGTTGGGAAAAATGGACAGATACATGCAAATAACAAATGAAACTAGAGCACCTTCTTACACCATATACAAGAATAAATTCAAAATGGATTAAAGACTTAAGTGTAAGACCTGAAACCATAAAACTTCTAGAAGAAAACTTAGGCAGTAACTCTCTGACATTGCTCTTAGTAAAATTTTTTCTGAGCTATCTCCTTGGGCAAGGGAAACAAAATAAAAAGTAAACAAATGAGACTACATCAAACTAAAACTTTTTTTCACAGCAAAGGAAACCATCAACAAAATGAAAAATCATCCTAGTGAATGGGAGAAGATATTTGACAATGATACATCTGATAAGGGTTAATATTCCAAATTAATAAAAATAAACAAACAGCAACAAATAAATACTCATACAACTCAACACCAGAAAAACAAAAAATCCAATTAACAAATGGGCAGAGGACCTGAATAAACATTTCTCCAAAGAGGACATACAAATGGCCAATAGACATACGAAAAGATGCTCAACGTCGCTAATCATCAGAGAAATGCAAATAAAAACCACAGTGAGATACCACCTCACCCCAGTCAAAATGGCTATCATCAATAAATCAACAAAGAACAAGTGTTGGTGAGGATGTGGAGAAAAGGGAACCCTTGTGCACTGTTGGTGGGATTGCAAATTGGTGCAGCCGCTCTGGAAAACAGTATGGAGGTTCCTCAAAAAATTAAAAATAGAACTCCCTTATGACCCAGCAGTTTCACTACTGGGTATTTATCTGAAGAAATCCAAAACACTAATTTGAAAAGATATATGCACCCCTATGTTCATTGCAGCAGTCTTTACCATAGCCAAGATATGGAAACAACCTAAGTGCTCATAAATAGACGATTGGATAAAGAAGAAGTGGTACATATACAGCAGAATATTACTGGACCATAAAAAAGAATGAAATCTTACTATTTGCAACAACATGGATGGACCTACAGTAGAAGGTATTATGCTAAGTGAAATAAGTCAGACAGAGAAAGACAAATACCATATAATCTCACTTATATGTGGAATCTAAAGAACAGAGTGAACAAACAAAAAAATAGACTCATAGATAGATATAGAGAATAAACTGATGGTTGCAGATGGTAGGAGGTTCAGGGGAGTTAGATGAAAAATGTGAAGAGTTTAAAAAGTACAAATTGGTAGTTACAAAATAGTCAAGGCGATGTAAAGTACAGCTTCGGGAATAATATTGCAGCAACTATGTACAGTGCCAGTTGGGTACTAAATTAATTGGGGGATCACTTTGTAAATTATATAAATGTCTAACAACTGAGCTGTACACATGAAAGTAATATAAAATAATATTGAATGTTAACTGTAATTGAAAATAAATCAATTTTTAAAAATGGAATGAAATCTAGGAGATTAGACTGAATATCAGGGGTGCCAAAAATGTATATAAGTGGACGCTTTGGTCAACATTGCTCAAGCAGTAGTTCACCGTAATCAGAAGTGTCTAGACACTGACAGTAGCCATCTTGAGCACCTCTTGTAATTGCAGAAGTCAAACATGATTTGTATTCATCGCTTGTTATTGGTATATGTTGAGTATTACAATTTTAATACAGTTTTCCTTTCTTAAAATGTGTATACATTTTTGACACCTGCTGTATGTATGTAAGCAGTACACTATGAAAGTTAGCTATTTTCTATTTGCAGTTATCATTTCATTGTTTTAAAATTCTTAATAATCTTTTTTCATTTGTCTACATGGAAGCATTTTAGTTTGTTTGAGCTTTCCTTGTGGTATCCTCATGACCTAAAAGTTAACACAGCTATTAAGGCACCAGGGAATGTCCTTCACAGAAGAAGTCATTAGTTTAATACAACTTATTTGGCAAGGCTCAAATTTGTTATAAAAACCTGAAGGGATTACTTTGGTGGCTTTTACCTATTTTTTGTATAAGGACTTCTAAATAGGGTTGCATAAAGAGCTCTATCATTATGTTTCCCATGAACCAGCTGTGTGACTTTGAACAAGTCACTCTAGTCCTCTAAGTGTATCATTTTCCTAGTCTGATGTGGCTGGAAGCTCAAGAGATCTATTTCCCTACAAAATCAACACACACAACTTATACTCATGCTTCAACTAGGCACTGATGCTCCTCAGTCACATAACATAAAACAAAATAATTACCACGATAAACATTTTTAACAAATGTTTTGTTGACAGTCTTTGGGGATATAGATAGCAATATAGTTCCTCCTCTGCTGTAATAATAATTAAAAAAAAAACTATGTGCAAGGCTGTCAGTCTTTCAAATATTGAAACTATTGGTTGGAAAAAAAAAAGTTATTGGTTTCTTACTACTTTATAACTTCACTGATTACCCTGTCCTTATCTGAGATTTACTCAAATGCATCTAGTAATTAAATTTCTTTCCTTGCTTGCTCTTTTGGGAGTCTCTATACCACATACATAAAAACTAGAGGAAAATCGGCACACTCAGTTTTTTGGAGAGAAAAAAGGAGGCAAAGATGAACCTTTAGCTAATGTACCTAGCTTTTTGCTGTACTGTAATTAATTTCCAACTCTCAACAATATTTCTGGGAAAAATATCAAAGTCATAGAGGGGAGGGCTATGCTCATCATTATAAGTGATGATGCGGTCTTGACAGAACCTTACTGCAATACCTGATCAACATTGGGAAGAATACCCAGTCTCTGATATGTTGCCTCGTTGTAAGTGTTGCTAAGGAAATGTTCTGCTGGCATTCACAGAAAATTAATACAATTGACACTTACATCATGACAGAAACATTTCCCGCCTAGTCATCTATAATGAGAACTAAGATGAAGATAATGGTTTCCACATTATAATTCCTGGCCCATTTCAGAGGCATATTAGTTCACTTTGATGTACCTGCTCTATTCACCTCCAACCACTAAGAAACATAATTTCACCTCTTTAGCAAATGGCTAAATGGGAGCTTATTTAATCCTTAGAGGGGAAAGCATCACTAGTAAAACTACACAAGTATCACTAGCTTGGTGCTTGTAACAATTCAGAAAGAAACCTTAATAAAGTTTGCTTTTCAATATATGTGGGGAGAAAAAATGAACATATTAAACTAATGAACGGTGGTCATAAGCCTCTGTAGGGAACATCCAGTGTCAACTATGCAGAAATGATCCCCAGCATGATACCTTATCCACGTCTCATGGTCAGTGAATCTTGAGAGGTGATTCCCTATGGGGGGTGAGGGGGGCAGATGAGAGAATTGTGGATGTAATCTCTACTCTCCAAATGGCTTCTTCCAAATAATTCCTCGCTCAAAATTTTGCAGACATCAGCTAGTACATATTGGGGTAGAGTTACATGCTAGGGCAATAGGTTTTGAGTCTTTCAGCTCCACTTGATGTCATCAAATATGTGAGACATTTTTGTGAGGAAGAGAAAGTAAACTTATCCGTGTGGCTACAGAGGTTTAAATAGGACCAAATACAGAACAATGATGGTGAAGCAGGATTTCAGTCAATACTAACGAAGAACTTCTCACGAATAGAATAGACCGCCTGCAAAAATGCCATGTTGTCTGTCATTGCAGAGGAACATTGTCAAAGGATACTGGGTGGGAATTTTTTTTTAAGGGGAACAGGACTTTATTGGGGGACAGTGTGTACTTCCAGGACTTTTTTCCAAGTCAAGTTGTTGTCCTTTCGATCTTAGTTGTGGAGGGTGCGGTTCAGCTTCAAGTTGTTGTCCCTTCAGTCTTAGTTGTGGAGGGCACAGCTCAGCTCCAGGTCCAATTGCGGTTTCTAGTTGCAGGGGGCACAGCCCACCATCCCTCGCGGGAGTCAAACCAGCAACCTTGTGGTTGAGAGGATGCGCTCCAACCAACTGAGCCATCCAGGAGCCCAGCAGCAGCTCAGCTCAAGGTGCCGTGTTCAATCTTAGTTGCAGGGGGCAGAGCCCACCATGCGGGACTCAAGGAGTTGAACTGGCAACCTTGTGGTTGAGAGCCCACTGGTCCATGTGGGAATCCAACCGGCAGCCTTCATAGTTAGGAGCTTGGAGCTCTAACCGCCCGAGCCACCGGGCAGGCCCACAGGGTGGGAATTTGAACTTCATAGTTTTGAAGGTCCCTTCTAATTCTGAAATCGTTTTGTAGGACTGTGTTTAACCTACTTGAAATAACTAATTTTAAGTACTTAAGTAGGTGAAGTAAATACGTACTGAGGAAAAAAACTAACAACAAATTATTTTTACCTATTTCTTAAATGCGGTCAAAGAACATCACCTTGGAAACAGTTCTTGTTGGTTTACGTGGGATTTCTGCGTTTGAGTGAAATAAAGTTGCATTGCTTTAAAAATATTTTGTTATTTTGACTGGTCTTCCTCCCATGGGATACCTGCCACTATAACCACCATTCAGCCATAATTAGTAAATAGTTAGCATATGACTTTGAGAAAAATGGATGAGCATTGAAGAGGCTTGCAGGATTAGGATGATTAAATGACTTTTTAAAACTTTAAGCTTTTCTAAATCAGCATGCTTTAGTGAGTCATTATAAATTCCACACACATTTCTTGAGCACTTTCTGTCTGCCAGCACTGGGCTAAGCTGTGGGAATAGATACAAAGGAAAATAAAACAGACACAGCCCCTTTCTTTCTTGGAATTTGTAAGATTAACCATTGTAACTATAGTGAAGACATGTATTTGTATTTAACAAACAGTATCCCCTCCTCTATATGCCTGGAAATCAACCATAAGCATCTGGAAGAGAAAGTAACACAAACTATATATCATTCGAACAAAGAATGCTCAGATTGTCATTAGATAAGTATATAGTTGTGTAAGGTGTGGGTTCATTAAAAATGTCTTCTTTAAGTAAAAATAAGAAAACAATAAAGCAAGATAATGCATTAAAGAATCACAAAAGCGTACTATGAACATTTTATTCAAATTTTATAACTTGTTACCGTGACTCAATTAACAATCAAGTCTTTTGAAGCAGGTGAAAAACTCAAACAGAAATTCAGAGAGGAAAAAACAGAAACACACAAACCTTCATTTAAGAAAATCATTTTTTAAATGATAATATAAATGAGCCTATCAGTAGGCATAGATGGTGCTGACTTCAAATAAATATTTTTGTGAATCATACGATCTTGACACTGAGACCTTGTAATCTAAGGTCAATGGATGTGCTTCACAAGTCTAAAACCCCTGAAAATGTATGTAAAACCAGTGTGCATGTATATTTGTTTCCCCGTGGAGAGATTTCACAGTTTTCTCCAGATTCTCAAAAATAGCCTATGAACCACTCTTCCTCCCCCACCCATCCACTGAGAAGTTAAAAAAAAAATCACTGTTTTGAAGGTAACATGGCAGAGAGGCACCAGAATGGAGAGATGGGCTATTGGCAGCATAAAGACTTTGTAATACAGGGAGGACTGATGACTAGTTAAGCACTTTAGCAGAGTGCCAGGGCTGTTATGAGTCAATTTACAAATGACCAGGAAGTCAAGGTTGTGCCCTTAAAAAAAAAAAATCCTTGAAATTGTCCTGATGGTGTTACATTTAAATACATGATTAATAGGACTGAAGTTCATGAGAATTTGCTACTTCCAATAGGAATCATAAATGATTACAGCACTGAACCAAGTGAGGTTTGAGGCTACTTATCTTTAAGTCATCTTTCCCTGGGAGAGGCCCAGGAACAGAAATGTTGATTAGTTATGGAAGTTCTTTGTTCAAAGGCCTGTCAGTGTTGGAGGAGGACTGTGGAGGGGGATAAAATGAGACCTTTGATAAATGTAGCCCTACCTTAAGATCACTCAAAGAAAGAAAAATACTAGCTCACTTACATACCAGCATGTATAGCTCTGAATGTTTAAATATGCATTTAAATAATCTTATTGCACATTACTACCCACAAGAAATCCCATTCAGTATTCTCTTTGTTCCGAAAGGTCTGGCAGAATTCATAGTTCTAATTCACCTACTAAATCTCAGATAATATATCTACCAATTATTCCCATGTATCACTGATCATACAGAAAGAGGATATGTTTGATCAATTATTTTTCTAGGAATAGGGAATATGTGCCCCAGTTTGTGGTTTGTGGCTTGCATTTGATGACTTGTCAAGGTAGGAGTATGGGGATAGATCTGAGCTGACTGCTCCAAACAAAAACTGAGTCTTTAACTATGATGCTGTCCTAACACAGGGTCCCACCAACTAAACTAAGATACTTGGATATTCTCCCGATATGAAAATAAATCTTTAAATACGATCATAAGAATAAACTTTTCCTAACCCACTTCGCCCATCTTTCTTTCTCTGGCTCAGCCTCTTGTTTTTATCCTTATTTATTATTATTATTATTATTATCATTATCATTATTGTTATTATTATTAAGAACACATTGTTTTTCTCCACCAGGATGGAAGTACCTTAGGTAAAGAAGTCTTGGCAGAATCTAATCCTTTATTTTTCCCATTGCCCTACAATCAAGTACTATATGGATTGGGACAAACAAAAGGAAATTTTTCAAACTAAATGGCTAACATGAACATTATTACATTGAAAAGGGTATATATGTTTCATTTCATTTTTGCTCATCAGGATGCTCTTAGTTATAAAGTTTGGAAACTTGGGAAAGCATCATAAATCTTTATCTTTGAACCAACATCCAAATGCAAGACTAATTAGTGTGTCCTGAACACTGAACAGAACGGATAACAGGTTTATTTGTTTATTATCTGCCTTCTCTCTACTGGAATATTAGCGTTATGAGAACACGGACTTTGTTTTGCTCATTAACATATCCCTTCAACCTCAAACAATGCCTGGAACTTATTAGATGCTTGGAAAATGTTTCCTGGCTGTATAAATGAATGAATATGATTCCTGCCTGCTGTAGAAATACCCAAATACGTTTTGCTAGGAAATTCCACTTGAGTTTCTAATCTATAAATAAGATCCCGCGCATAATGTGAATTTTTTTCATATTGGCAAATTAGTTCTCTGACTCGATTCAGAAACCACTACTCCAAAGTCATGCTTCCCCAGAGAGCAATGGGCATTTGCCTGAATATCATCTTTTTATAATTCTCCAGCTTCTTATGTGAGTTATTCTGACTCACTCCACAGATACTGCCTGTCCCTGGTTGTGGCTCAGATTTTACTTAAGACATTTTTTTAATTGGTGTACATTTTAAACCTCGGTTTTTGAAGCACTCTGTTACATCACATGAGTGTAATTCTTTTTCCTTCTTCCTTTTTCCCTCCAAACCCAAAAAAGGAAACATTAAAAAAACCCTCCAAGAGAGCAAACTCTCTTGTTAGAAATTGTATTGTTTGTTCAACACAAGACAAAATAAAAACATAATCTTCTAAAGGTCACCCTGGTTCCAAGGGTTACCGATTTTTACCTTGTGCAGTTCCAATAAAAAAAAAGGCATGTACTGTTGAAATAGAGACACTCCAGGGACCAGAAATTAAATAGGCTATCACAAGGTAACCTGGATACAAACAGATGGACAAATGCTGGATCTTCAGCTGCATCATTCTGTGGGGTTTCCGTTAGCCAATTTGAATGTCTCTGAGGATGAGAGCCTTTACACCTGACACATCTGTGTTCCAGATCCCCTGCCTTTAAAATGACTTTTCTGAATGTTATTGGAAACAGCAGCATTAAGATAATGGCAAGAATGACAGTGTGGCAGTCACAAGGGAAGCAAAATAAATGAAATCAATTAATATTATAAATATTGGTTCCTTAGTCATGTGTCTTTCATGTCAATTACATACACATGACATCTTGAGGTTCCAAGTAGTAACCACCTTGCTTTGATCAGGAAACAAAAACTAGAAAGAAGAAGAGATGGGCCTCCATTTTGCTGTTCTTAATCACTGTCTCTTTCTAATGCCACTTGAATTTATAGAACAAATCAAAATTTAAAAAACACTCCAATACAATCTATTGCTTGTGAAAACTGAGAAAATAATTTATTCAGAAAATAAAATAGTGGTTTAAATAAATTGATTTAATAGAAAACCAGAAGTTTCAGTCTGCTTGATTTAATGGAAAACCACTCATAGCCCAGTAGAAATGAAGACAAAATGTGCATAACCAACAGCCTATTAAAATGGGCAGTAGCAGAATGTATCATTTTGAGGTCAGCTGTCATTCTGTTTGAATGGGTCCCTTAATAGATCACAGAGCAGATGGAAAAGGCCAGCATGACATGACTCTCTGACTTAATTATAGCATTACCAAGACAGCATATGGACTTTGTATGTACTGGATAATTTTTATTCAGTGAATTTATTTGCACATAAATTCAGTGATGTGCCTCATTTGGTTTTACGTTATCTTCAATATTTATATTTCACTTTAATTGAATCATTTTTATCCATGGATTAATAGGTCAGGCTGTTCTACCAATTACAGCTGATGCTTGTTGAAGCCCATATAAAAAATCTGTGGAATAAGGATTTATGTCTTACTCAAGATGCCTCAATTTAAAACACCATTACAGCGCTACATAGAGCCGTTATTCTTGCAGTTAGAGTGAAGGGTCTTAATGCACCAGGTATTTGACACCTCCTAAGATCCAGGAGAGAGCACCCATCTTTTGCTTTCAAGAAACCGATTGGTGTGCCAGATGGTAAAACGCACAGCAGGGCAAAATAATAATAATAATAATAATAATAATAATAATAATAATAATAAAGCCCTGAAGAGAACTCAATGAGTTTTGGGAGGAACACATCACCTTACTGCTCATCCTAAAGTCAGATCTGTGGGAGCTACTGATCTAATTTATTTTAAAAAGGAGTTGGAGAGCTCTGAGATTTTACTGCAAATCTGTCACACGCAACTCTGCATGGACATGTTATGCATCACTGGAAAATAATTTAAAGCTCCTGCAGACATAGGGGAGTATAGTCTAAGTGCTAAATTTAGGTGACAGCACAAATAAAACAGGAGGTGAAATACTGCCCAAAGAAACCAGCCCTTGACTTGGTCAAAGCCAGAATTTAGATCCACAGTCCACAATATATCAGCAGCTGTAATTTAACTGGATTCCCAGAAGAGCAATAAAATGGTTGCTCGGGAAGAGGGTAGTAACAGCATATACACTAGCTTCGGCTCCCACTCCAAAGTGCTGGATCTTACTCTTGGTCTTTACTAAAAAGCAGATTTAATTTGAATTCAAATAAATATTAAGGCAAAGAGACAGATGGGTAATGCTCTGATAACGAACATTTAAAGTTTATTTTGTTTATATGAAGGCACTAGAATAACTCAAATGAGAGAGTATTTCTTTCTTCTCTTTCACCAACATAGACATGCAAATATTTTTTGAGGTCTTTGGAGAATACACACACACACACACACACACACACACACACACACACACACACACAATACATACCTTAAGGGCTTTGCTGGTTAAAATGAAGTTTATTTTTTCTTCACAGAAATGCTAGTTTGCAGCCTACATTTCACAAATTCATCACGACAGTGTCAGAATCAGCAGTTAAGTAGCTAAGGGCATTCTAGTTAAGGGCAGTTTCTGGTGTCAGACTGGGTTTGAGTCTTACCCAACCAATTACTAGTCATGTGACCTTGGACATGTCACTTAACTTCTTTATGCCTAAATTTTCCTGTCAGTAAAAACTAGGACAATAATAAAATCTACTTTACAGGGTGTTGTGAAGATTAAATAATAGTGTACATAATGTGTTTGGTAAGAGTTTCATAAGTATAGTTGTTTTAATTATTAGAGTCACTGTTATCATCATTATAATAATGGCTGTATCTGATACATTAGTCAGTTTGTCTGCAGTGCCCGACTAACTCTTGTAGCTTAAACTATTGCTTGGTTTCTCTGCAAGCTGTACATTCTGTATCAACACCTTCCCCCAATACTGCCTCGGTGGACACACATGCTACAAGTGAGTCGATCCAGTGACTGACAAAAGCCAATCTGATTCTCTTAAGAATTTGAACAAAGAGAAACAAAGACTAAATAGGTCAGAAGTTATCTGGCAGTAGAAGTGTAAGATCAAAAACATTTGAGGGCAGACTAGGTGCAACAACAACCTGAAGCCCCAGGTGAGCTGGAAGTCTGGGGAAGTAGAAATGAAGAACTAGACAGAAGAAGCCTTTCCACAGAAGGCAGGATGGAGCAGTGGTGCTGCAAGGAGCAAAGATGACAGACAGTGTGGCTGCAGAGAACCAGAGATGCAGAGATGAGCTGCCTGACAACTTCCAATTCTCTGTGAGGTGAGGTTCCAGAAGACTCCTTTACCCTTAAAATGTGTTTTCCTTTACTCAGCTGAACTTGTGAGGGTTTCTGTTCCTTGTAATCAAATCACCTCCAAGTCACTTAATGATATACCCCGATTTGTATTCAAATTCTTCTTGCTTGCTTCCTCATTTCTTTTAAAACTGGCCTAAGTTTTTTTCAACATGAGACATAGGTATTCAAGTTGATTTACTGAACTCTGTAAAACACAACAGAACCCGGTTATGACAGAGCTTGTAGCTAAAAACTTGGCTGTATCACAGGTTAAAGTGGGGCCTATGAACTGTAACAACTTTGCTAAGCTTGGTTTCTCTGCAAGACTGACACCTATAAGGCCTGTCCCCAAGACACCGGCTTGGCTAACCAGCCTGGCTAATTCACCTACAAAAGCATGAATTTTAAGTTTACATAGTGGTATATAATGAACAAAAAACAGAAACACCCACCTTTCTGAATTTTGCATCTCATTTGTATTAGCGATCTGTACCATATGTTTTTGTTTTTGTTTTTGATGGATGTTTCATAATATGCTCACACATCTCTGCTTATAGGGGAATAGCTATCCATGTAAGAGCTTCCCAAAATAAGAAGAGTCAGCTATATCATTTAAACACAAAATCTGGAGAAATGAAAAGCAACATATTTCAGAAAAACAACAGAAATTGTATATAAACCATGGAGAATTTAGGTTTCTATAATATGGTTTTTTTTTCTGTATGTTTTTTCTTTCTTTATATGGCTAACTTGGTATTCCTAAACTAACTCACATCACTGTAGTAGCTAAAAGGCTCGCCTGCTCAGACCAGTCAAGTAAGCCACCTCTTTGTAGTAAATTTAGTCGTAACACAAATTGGCTTCGATTTACTTGCATATTTCACAAATAAGTGTGACTAAGTGTGTTAGTCAGTCAGTGTGACCAGTTGCCTCTGAGACAAGAAAATGGGACAGTAGCTGCCTGGAGTTGTCCCCTTCTCTCATCTACCAGCCCCAGTGCCAGAGACATTTTGTACTATTGCTGTCTTTCAGCTACAGGGTCGCATAGCCCTGACTTTTGGTGATAACACAGATAACTCCTCATTCAGTGGCTTTTTGTTTCTGGATCACCAAAGGCCGCATTTCAATTGTTGGATGATGCCACCTCAAATATTTTACTGAATCAGTCACTGTACCCATAGACTATTTTGTTCTCTACAGTGGATGAAAACTTAGTCACTCAACTACTATTTTGGAATTTCCATTTGAATATTTGCTGAGGTTTATGGGTCCAATATTGACTTGAAGGCTGTCAGGCAACAACTGACAGAAACGGTTTAAAAGTAGAGTTTATTTCTGTCTTTACTCTGCACAGTTCCACAAGGTAGAAAGTGGGTCATTTACTTCAGATGCCTAAATTTTGTTAATGATCTCAACCACAAAACTTTAAACTTTGGCTTGTTTATCCAGCAGTGTGGCTAGGTTACTCTCCATCAGTTCCTCTTATGAACAGTGTAAGTTGCTTGGAATGAACAGTACATTCTTAAGGCCAGAGCCCATTCAGTCCTGTGTTGAGGGCCTAACGGTGCCAACTCTGGGAAGGTAACTTGTTCTTTTTAAGGGTTGAACCCAAAGGTTACTGCTGTTCCATTAGAATCGAGATGTTAGGAAAATAATGTTTCTAGAGACTCCCCTGCAAAAGAAAAAAACCCAACCCCCAAAACAAAAGATTGCATTCTCTCTACTATACATGTCTCCCTATTCTACCATTGATCAAACCCACTGGTTTCCCATAAACTGGGCAATCTAGTCTTGACTCTCAGATACTGACTCTTCACATTTGTACTTGATTTATAAACAAAAGTGTCACATTATTTTTTAAAGAAAAATAACACCTTACTTCCAAATCATAAAATGTTTTGAATAGTGATTTTGATGTACAAGGTACAACATACACACAGAAATGAAGCCTGGGGTAATAAGTTCACCAAACCGAAAGGTCAAAAATAGCTGCAAATGATTGTTTTAAGAAGATGCCATTGGACCAGATCACTCTCTAGGGAAGAATATCGTTATTTAAAAAGAGTTCTCTAAAATATCTTGGCAATTATTTTCTGGACTTAGTTGAAACTTAAGTTGTACTACAGGCACATTTTTCAGCAAGGTTAAGTCAGCCAAGAAGAACCAGGGGCCCAGATAGGGGATATTCACTCAAAAAAGAGTGGGGGGGGGGGGAAAGAGTTGCTCTGCAACTCTTTTGTGTTGGAAATCAGTTCTGTGTTGAAAAATGTTTTTTAGAAAATAAAATTAATCTTCAAAGGTATATTTAAGTAAAAAAAGGACACTTTATATTTCAGTCACCTGTCAAGTATTTACCTATGTGTTTGCTGCTCTGTGGATGAGGCACAGAAATTCTTTCATTCCCAGCATGCTTTCCTTGGTTCCTGTACTTGCTTCTCCACTACTTTCACACCAATCTGTCCCTTGACTAGTTACATAGATAAATAAGAGCACTGTGGCTGCCAAGCAATAGAAGTCAATGCCAAATATATCCAGAAACGTCAATCTGCTACAGAAAAAAAAAAATGTGGGACATATTCTACAAATTTATACAACTATGTAATGATAATAATAATAATGACAGTCCTGATTTACTAAGGGCCCATTATGCACCGGACACTTTATATATGTTTCTCTAATTTTCATAAATATTCAAACAAGTTATTATTATCTTCATTTTAGTCATAAAAACTGAAAGTTCAGAAAGGTTTGAAAACTTGCCCAAAACCAACTGCTGAGTGAGTAGAGCTGGATTTTGATCCTGGTTTTGTCTGCCTGAACTCCTGTTATGTGCCAGGCACCTTGTAAGATATTTGACATGTAGTATCTCATTTAATCCTCACAATAATCCTAGCTGTTCAGAAGAAAATCCTCATACCTGACTGCTCAAATTTCTGTAGACAGGAATGTTACTTCCTAGGAAGAGAATTAGAAGAAGAACAATTCCAGCCTTTCTCCATCCGTCACCACTCCTGCCTATAGGAGGAGGGACATTTCTGCTTGGCAAGATAGAAAGAAAGGACTGGGCAAGTATGAAGCAGTCACTTCTGAGTTTTCAGTCTTTTCTCATTCCTAGTGCAACCATTAAGATAACTTTGAGGAATGGTTTCAGGAAGGATCATAGTTGTCTAGTTCTGTCTGTGACTGCCTGGGTGGGCAAGTTTAATTCAAGTTGGAGTTATAGGAAAGTATTAGCAGTAATTAGTCTTGGATTTAAATCAACCTTATTAATGAGGTTGACATTTTGATCTTCATTTGCCTGACTCAAAAAGTGGCTCCTACTTCAAAATATGAAAAAGGAAATGATTTTCAATCCTAAAACCCCAACCCTAGATACTCTTATGAGCCCCATTTTCTGGAGGAAGTAACCAAATAAATAATGTGTCCAAAGTAAGGTAAGTAATAAATGGTAGGAATAGGACTTGAATCTAGGTCTCTCTAGCTCTACAGCCCTTACTCTTTAAACCGTGTACTTGGAATTAATAGCATTCATTCACCCCACAATTATCATGGATAATCAAGAGTTGTAACCATTCCTCATATCTCAAGTCCAGATATGGAGAAGGAAAAGGAACAACAAGCAACAACAACAAATGAAAAAATGGGGTTAGTTTCATTTTTCATATACAACCTACAATAAGCTGAATGTCAGAGAAGATTCAGAGAAGGTAGATGGAAGTTAAAAGAGAAATGGTAGGGGTAAAAAAGCATAGCTAGTATTCAAAGAAAAGTGCTAATCAGTGGAGACACAATGTTTCAGTGCAAGAAGGACTGCTCTGAGGCAGTGAAAGGGAATACGTTTCTGGAAAACTGGCAACACAGAGAATCTCCTTGTGCTACATACGAGCTGTTGGTTAACATTTTTTTTATGAGTAATGAGGTGACTAAGATTATTTGGCTAGAGTCACTCACCTCCAAATCTCTCTTTTCTTTCTAAACACACACACATACGCACACACACACACACACACACACACACACACACACACACACACACAAACACTTGGTCCCATAGCTGTGAAAGGATAACCAAGCCTTCATAATGCGGCTACTTATGTTAGAGGAAGTGAGGAAAGAGGCTAGGCAAAGAATGTCATTTCCACTTAGCATACGCTACACAGAGGAGAGCCCAATAGTAACACATAACAACATCACTGCTCTCCCTAATGAAATTCCCCAGGGGAATAGCTGTGCTCCTTCAAGGTAGATAGGTTTATTTCCTGTTTGCTGGTAGTCTGACCCTGGAGAATATACTGCTAATAGAGTTCTGAACTCTAAGTAGAGATTTGGTGTCATCCTCAGATAATTACAGCCATTTGCCCTTGTACCAATTGCAACAGATGTAAGGTTTGCTGCCAAGATGCTTGCCTTTGGTTACCAGAGGTGAGATCTGTATAGACGGCCTTTCTCTTGTGTTTACCTCTTAGGCAGCCTAGCAATCTTTTAAACGCCACTGCTAATGTAGGTCTGAGACCAATAGGGCCCTTTACTGATAATATGATCCCTTTAGAGGAAAACTGTTAAGAATGAAAACATACAGTTCCCTCAAGGACTATTTGCTGCCCTTACGGGCATCTCAAAAGCTATTATACAAGCATATACTTTAGCAGTTTCCTTTGTAGAAACTATGGAGGCAGATGTCTGTATCTGCAAAGGTGTGGAGTGAAGATGTGGGACTTGAATCACACAGACTTTTGTTGCATTTGAGGGTTTCATGTTCACAAACATGGATGTTGACACATACATTCAAAAATGTAAGTTGATGTACATTCAGTGAGCTAGTGTTTTTGACTAATAAGCTACACATCTTACATTTCCCAAAATGTCTTATTCATATGACTTACTGTTCACTTTCCTATATAATGCCTTTATGTGAGACATCTTAATTAGTGCAGAGCATAGTGTAAGTCCAGTTCCAGAGTCGTGTTTGCCTTTTAAACTTATAAAAGCCCTATTCTGTGCAGAAAACCCATTAAAATTGCAATAAAAATTTAGCAAGATATGTGTACATATTTACAAATTTGTGAGTGAAATCCTTTGGTGGGGGTGGGAAGAGGGGTAGGAACACAAGTAGTCGATCACCAGTTCTTCTCCTTAAGCAAAGCTCTGCGACCACAAAACAGTTTGGAAAGTCCCCAATGACAGAAATACAGTCACTTTAAACAAAATTAATGGTTTTCCTTTAGGCAAGTGCTCCTGTAGTTAAATTGTCTACAGACTAATTTAACTTGTCCCAGGTTGCTGGATAATGCAATTCTTTATCCTTCAGAAAAAGGTGTCCTCTCAATGCAGTGGATACAGACAGTAAGGTTTGGGGCCAGAACCACTAAAATTTAAATTGTTCCATTTGGCAGAGCCTGAGTTGGTTTGTTGGCCTGGGAGATGACTCCGTAAAGTGCATACATGCCAGAGCTCTAGATAATTTTGATCAAAGAGGAATTCTTCCTGTAATAGTTAAATAGTTAAATAGTATCACTGTCTTCATTTCTTTATTTTCATGCACGGGAGCATGAAAAATGAGACCAGACATTAATTTATGTCATCTAGAGATAGAGTCAGAAAGAACACATTAACTACCTACCATATAATTTCCTTCCTTCATTCTCAGTTTCAAAACAACCACCAAAAAAAAAAAAAAAAAAAACTGCCCAAGGAAACTTTACAAGTTAATTAGAAGTCAGAAATATTTTCCTGAAGACTGTCATTGCTGCATGGGTACTCATTAAAATGCCTCAGAACAACCCATGCTATCTAATATCATTAGTAGATCAAGAAACTTGAAGCATTCTTCAAGGCAGATAATTAACGTATCTGGAGAAATTGTTATTGTATGCTTTTTTCCTGTGGAAAAAGTAATAAAACGGAAACCTCACTAAAATGGAGTCAGGAGGCCAGAAGGGGCGGCGGCTGTCGTGCCCCACTGCTCATCCTCAATCACCCCAAACAAGAAAAGATGTATCCTGGACCACAAACAGAAAGACGTTTCCTAATTTACTACCCCAGAAAGATTTTCTCCTTGCCTCACAATAGCTCAGCCAATGAAATACCCTCACAACTCAGTCAATGAAAAGCCACTGCACTTTCAACACCCGGTTTCCTCCCATGGACACTTTGTAACAGCCTTGCCTAACTCCCTCCTTTCCCCCTATGAAGGAAGAGTTCCTCTCATTGGTTCTCCATACTTGCCTATAGTGTTGCCATAGCTTGTGTGTTCCAAATTGTAGTTCTTTGTTGTTCCCGAATAAACCCATTTTGCTGGTAAAAATAACTTTTACTTTTTAGGCCAATACCTGAAAATGGACAATATTACATGGCTCTTGGGGTTGATGTGAAACTAAGTCAAGAAAGCAAAATGGATTCTGCAGACCTGGTTTCTTAATCAGAAATCGAAATATAGTGTATATGCAAGAGCTAGCCACCCTTTCTTTTTGTCCTCGAGACTTCAAGCTTCCAGGTATTTTCAGCACCATTAACGTTGATTTCCTTGGAGAAAAATTGTTGCAAACTGCAAGAGAAAAGAGGCCACTATACCATCTGGAACCTAGACCTCCCCAGTACAATTTTACTTTGCAGAGATTGGTTCCAACAAACAGAAAAAACAAATAGAAAAAAAATGTGGACAATGTCATTCACTTCTTATTAAAACGAGTATAGTCAAGAATAAAGTTGATGGCTAAAAATAATTAAATTCCTGTATTTTTGTTACATTTTTTAATAATTTTGAATAGAAATATTATC
This sequence comes from Rhinolophus sinicus, assembly GCF_057876585.1. Lineage (NCBI taxonomy): Eukaryota > Metazoa > Chordata > Mammalia > Chiroptera > Rhinolophidae > Rhinolophus > Rhinolophus sinicus. The sequence continues at coordinate 70,455,639 of NC_142518.1, read as the reverse complement.
TGTTCTTGTCATCTCTTTTCCATAAGCTATTGTAATTAGATGTAACAAAGAAGAACATGTAAGGAAATATTTTGAGCTTTTATTTGAAAAAAAACAAAGACAAGTTACTTAGCATTTTTACCTTCCAGTTTGCAATTTGCATTCAAAATGGGTCTTTCACCTTCTGTTTCTTTATTCCAGGATAGTGAGTGTTGTCTTGATTTGTTTCTAAAGTAACGTTGTATTCATTTGAACCAGTGATGCCTTGCAGCCAGTCCCCTGCCAAATGCAATTTACTCAGGAGTTACTGAGCCTTTGGACTGGGGCGAGAGATGTTTATCACGAAAGGGGTTCAATATGTGAGTGACTACTGTATTCACACGCTGCTGGAAATGTTGATGCCGACTTCAGAAGTAACCTCAGAGAACACTGGGTTCTTCCGGATATACATACTGGCATATACAAAATTTTCAGCAAAATAATTTGTGGCACAAACTACAACTCGCCTCCCCAAAGTCCATTCTTCCTCTCTTCCTTACTTAGAGAGACAGAATTGCTCAGCCTCCCTTTCAGACAAGGGTGAACACTAATTAATTACTAAGTAGAAGTTGTTGCGGAGAGTTTCTGGGAAAGCTCGTAAAGAGGCTGACTTGGCTGGGTATAAAGGAATGAATCCTGAAGTGACACTCAGGACACAGGGCTTTAGTATAGATTTGGTTACTAATTTGCTGTGTGAACTTGGTGAGTCACTTTCCCGCTGCACCTCTATTTTCTCTGTAAAGTGAGACAGTTGAACTATATAGCCTCTGCAATCCTTTCCAAATTTAGGACCATATGCTTTTTCTCTCTAAGTTGCCAAGCCCCAAGGAGATAAAAACAGAGGCATGAAATGGCTGTGTGCAGTTCATAAACGGAAGCTTTGTTATTTCCTGTTTCTTTACCCTCTTGTAAATTTAAAATCACTCAGTATTAGTTCACAGTATTTATATAGTTTTATACTGATATATATATATATATATATATATATATATATATATATATATATAGTTTACAGTACATATTAGGTTGGTGCAAAAGTAATTGCGGTTTAGAAGGTTAAAAATAATTGCAAAAGCCACAATTACTTTTGCACCAACCTAATACATTCACTTTTAACAACTTTATTGAGATATAATTCATTTACTATAAATCTACTCATTTAAAGTGTACAATTTAGTGTCTTTTATTATATTCACAGAGTTGTGCATCCAGAACCACTATCTAATTTTAGAACATTCTCATCACCTCAAAAAGTAACCCCATACCTGTTGGGAGTCACCCCCCATTCTCCCCTCTTCCCAGCCTCTGGCAACCATTATCTACTTTCTGTCTCTGGATTTGCCTATTTTGGACATTTCTCATTAAATAGACTCATACAATGGGTGGTCTTTTGCTTCTTTCATTTATCAAAATGTTTCCAAGGCTCACTTGTGCTGTAGCATGAATCAATAATTTATTCTTTTTTATGGCTCAGTAATATTATATGGTATGACTATACTACATTTGCTTATGCATTCATCAGATGATGGTCATGTAGGTAATTTCTGCTTTGGGGATATTATGAATGAGGCTGCTATGAACATTTGTGAGAGATTCATTTGAACAGATATATGCTTATATGTCAGGTATTGTGTTTTATGAATAAGACGGACATACTCCCTGCCTTCATGAAACTTACAGTTTAGTGTGGAGGAAGAATACTGAACAAATAACGAAATGGGTGCTGAGTGGGGAAAAAGGTAAAATGTAGGGTTCTATGGAACACAAAAGAGATGGACTAACCTGACTTGGGAGCAAGGGTGAGTCAGGGAAGGCTTCCTACTGGAAGTGATATTTAAACTAAAACCCAAAGTGTAAGGATAGGAGAGAGAAAGAGCATGAATGAAGACACCAAGACAGGAAGCCCATTATGTTTGTAGATGAGGAGGGGAGAGAAAACAGGAGAATGGCACTGGATGAAGTTGGGAATGTGGACATGGGTGAGGTCGTGCAGGGCCTTAAAGTATGCTGCTAATCTGGAGGCTTTATTCTGAGGGCAACGTGGACCTACTAAGGATTTCTAAACAAGGGGAAAAAGTTATCCAATGTATATTTGTAAAAGATCATTCAGGCAAATGAACTTGGGGTGTTGGGGAGGGGAAGATACATGTGAAGAGACTGTTTCAGTGGTCTTGCACAGATGCAATGGAAGCTTAGACTAGGGTTGTGGAAGAGGAGATTTAAGAGCTCTTAACATAGACAAGATACATTTTGGTGTTAAAAATAACAGAATTTGCCAATGGATTAGATTGGGGAGGGATGAAGAAGAGTACCCTCAAAGGTGATGCCTAGGCGTCTGGCTGACACAAATGAGTGGGTGGTCTTGCCCTTTATTGAAGTGAAGAAAATTGGAGGGGTAGCAGAATAGGTTACAGGGAGGAGGTTAGTTGATAAATTCCTCTTGTGACATATTTAGAGTTCAGAACATGGACCTTCTGATGCTGATGTTGACTGGTCTGTAGCCTAGAAGAGCTGTGCTAAAGATGAATAGATCTGGGTCCCCTTTATATATAGATAGTAGTGGAAGCTTAGGAAGGAAAGCATGGTAAGAAAAAAGAGGGTATAGGATTGAGCCTTGAGGACTTTTAGATAATAGAAGATGGACTCAAAAAAGAACCCAGAAAGAGCAGCTATAGAGGAAACAAGGAAAGTGTGTCCCAGAAGCCCAGACATTGTATTAAGAAGGAAAGAGCACTCAGCTACGGAGAATACTGCTGAAAGGTCACACAAACTGAGAATCCAGAAGTGCCCGCTATATTCCTTGACAATAAAGTGAATGATAAACTTAGCAAAGGACAATGTGGGTGACATGGTAGGGGATGGGAGAATGGGAAGCCATTTTGGGTCTTTTATGTTTTTCTAAACATTCTCAAAGAGAATGAGTTCATTAAAAGCAGAGACCCTTGTGTCCTCTGCTGAGTGACTGAAAGATTGAGTAACTGGATAAATCTTGAAGCTAGCTCCTTTCCCATTTTCTAGTTCATTTAATATCCCCAGCAACACTGTTGTTAAGTGATTCATCCAAGGTCGCTAAACTAGTCAACGGGAAAGCCCTGACTCAATCCCAAATTTTCCGACTTCAAGTCTGGAGCTTTTCCCAAAGCCCCATAACTGCATTCCTTTTTATATCCTTCTCAAGGTACCCACTAAGAGTAAGTTCTCTATTCATGCTTCGTGAATGGTTTTCTCATTAAGATACTGTGCTAAATGTAAGACAAGAAATGAACTTTTACAACAAGTCCTAAAATAGGCTGCTTAACACCATCTGGTCTTTAACGTTCCGTATGCTGAATAGCTAAGTGATAAAGAGAAGGAGATAAATGGTGGTGGATGATGCCTGTGGTTGGAAATACCTATTGAGAAAGGGAATGGCATTACATTTAGTCTCTGTCCTCTTAGACTCGATACTCCTTGAGGGCAGGGGATGCATCTCAGATATCTCTCCTGTTCTGAGCACAGTGCTTGGCCCAGAGGGAAGGTCCAATAAATGTTTACTGAATCACAAAGAAATGAGTTTTAATTTCCCGATCTTTCCTCTCATATAATAACAACAATTATTACCATTTATTATTAAACTAGACACTGTTCTAAGCCATTTGTTCATATGATCTCATTTAGTATTTACCAAAAACCTAGGCCGTAGGTACTACTATTAGCCCCATTTTATAGATGAGGCATCTGAAGCTCAGAAAGCTAAAGTGACCCTTTCATGGCTGCAAAGCTAACAAATGAAAAGGCTAGGCTCCTAATGAAGGTAGAATGATTCCAGAGGCCAAGCTCTTAACTAGAAATACTTTCTCTCATCTGAACTTAGCTCTGATATGTCACATTCCTTATACTTTTCTAGGTGACAGATGCACTGGTAAATGAACTGGTGACAAACGGTTGGTGCCATTACCTTTTTATATGTCCTTATTCCAGGTATTCTTACATTTCCAAATTTAATAAAAGTCATATACAAATACTTTTAAAGAGCAAATGATGGGGATTTCATGCTTCCAGGTCCCTGAAATCCACACCAAATAAGAAGTTGCTTACTATATCTACACTTCGGTGAGCTTATTCTACCTAGCTGTCTTTACACTATATGCTTTTATCTGGGGTCTTTTTGACCACTTCTTTTCCACAAGAGTGCTGTGGATTTATTTTGAGGACTGTAATGCTGAGAATAGGTTTTCAGGCTGAGGAGACCTTTAGATGGTATTTTGCTTGGACCATTTCCTTCCACCTCAATAAAAAGCATGGAGTTGGAGGCTGCCCAGATATATACAATCATCATATATGTTTTCTTAGGTTCAAGGTGCTGAAAGTGCCAGGAGCCTTTAATATTTGTAGAAAGGAAACCCATTCAGAAAGCAAACCTTTCTTGGAGGGATTAAATTTGAAAGCCACTGAGACAAGAGAGGAGATAACACGGTTATGTTAACTCTTTCATTGTGTTAATTGATTTCAAGGTTGTTGTTTTTTTCAAAATGTGTCAGAAATCCACAAAAAAAAAAAATTTTGATATTTTACTATTTTTTTGCAATAATAACAATTTGAGCTGCTTTGTATATAAATGACATTATTTTTATGTATAAAAATTTTGGATATATTCATTGAGATATATCCGACCATTGCAGCAAAGGGGTTTAAAGAAAACTGAACTGGCAGTCAGGAGTCTTAGTTCTGGCCTTAGCTCTGTCATAGGAGATTGCATAAACCTTGAATAACTAACTTTCCCTTTATGGTTCAATTTCTTCTTCTGTACTCAAACTAATGAGCCCAAATAGCAGTGAAATCAGAAATACACTATGTGACATTCTCCTATAGCACAGATGGAGCCCAAGCAACCCTCACAGCCCAAGGCAAGGACCCTGGTGTAGTGGAGAGAGCCTAGGCTTTGAAAACAGACGTGGAAATAACCTTGGACTCTGTTATCTCCTGGCTGTATAACTTTGAATGAGTCACTTTATTTATCTGATCCTCAGACTCTTTATGTATAAAAAGGGGAATAATAATGGTACCTACCTCACAGAATTGTTGTGCAGATTCAACAACACATTCCACATAGGGAATATAGCACACTGCCTCACACAAAGTAAGCATTAAATAGAGCATTATCATAATTAGTAGTAGTAGTAGTGTATTTGATTCCAACTCCCAAGTCTGTAGTCATTCCAGAATCTTATACCCTTATCTATAGGAAGTGTATAATAATTTCTATACTTGCAACCTAAGAGGGCTAATATGAAGATAATATGAAGTTCATATATTTAATAACCTAACAAATAATTATTGAGCATCGTAAGACCCTGCAAATATAGCTGTAAATAACACAGGCAAATTCCTTTCTTTCATGAAGCTTTGAGTATAATTAGAGGAAACAGAAAATAAAACATATAAATGAAGAACTAAGATTATCTCAAGTAGTGAAAAGTGCTAGAAAGCAGGATCCATCCATGCCTTGAAGTAAGAAAATTAAATCTCTGTGTAGAGCGTCTGCAGCATGATCAACATTCAATAGCATTTATCACAACATTTTATTATCATATTTATTTCCTTGCCATTGAGATGTGAATTTTAGAAGAACAGATCATGTCTGTCTGTTTGATTCATCAATGTAAACTAAGGCCCTAATAGAGCCCAGAGTGTCTAGTCAATAAATATTTGTTAAAAAAAAATGGCGGAGTGAGGTGAGCCTCTGTAAAGCTCCCCTGGAATTTACAAAGAATCGAACAACAAAAACTCCACAAAGGACTCCCTGCACAGCAGACAGGCAACACGAAGAGGCCCACTACCGACTGAAATCACCTACAGGTGGGAGATTCGCGCGAGTGGGGGGAGGAGGAAACGGAGAAGTGCGCAGAGCCGCTCGGGCGCAGGACACAGACCCAGCTCAGTGCTCCGAGCTCCCTGCTTCCCGGAACTACTGCAGCTGCGGGAGAGGGAAGAACTCAGACTGCTAGGGCTCCGCCAGGGCTCCACAGGGCTGACGGGACAGCATATAACATGGCTGAACCCAACGCTCACGGCAGAGACCTCGGAGAAAAGACTGAGGGAAAAAGGCTGAAAACGGTGGTTTAAGCCAGCACTGCCGAGCAGAGAACGGAGCCTTAGGCACTGAGACTAGCCGCCCACTCCCTCCCCTCCCAGAGCTCGCCCCGCCCCCACCTGCCCGGTGCTAGAAGCGAAACAGTAGCAGTGTCAGATCAAAACAACAGAAAATTTGCTATTTTGAGAACTGTGACCGCAGACACAAATTCACAGCCCAACTAGTTCGGGCAAAGGGGAGAGCTGTGGAAGCAGGACCGGCTGTGGTGGTGGTCGCCGCCATTGCTCTGGGCCACCTCTCACAACTCACCCCGCCCCTGACCCCACCTATCTGGGCGGATCCATGCAGGAGTAAACAGAACTGCTGAAACATACGGGCTCTGAATCAGGAGCTGGAAGAGCTTTCGAACATCAAAAGCTCTCCGCATACCCACCGGGACACTGCGCCCTGTGACCTAGACGAACTATTAACAGAGGAGAAGCCCGTCTCCCAGGGAATCCCCCCATTGTGTGAGAAGCTGGAATAGTGCAGAGAAAACATAGCACTACCGTGTGGGAGAAGAAAAATAAGTTGCAGTTGGAGAAATAATAAAACATTTTACCAACAAGTACTGGCAAACAAAAGAAAGACCGCTTCCTATCAACCTGTTGCAGAAGTCACTCCTGTAGATGTCTAGGAAGAGAAATAGTAAACCAGTAATCGCCATGAATAACCAAGGCAACAAGATAGCTCAGAAAGAAAGTGAAAAATCTCCAGAGAAGGCACATAAAGATACAGAAATATGTGACTTAAGTGACAGAGAATTCAAGATTGCAGTTCTGAAAAAACTCAACGAGATACAAGAAAGCACAGATAGGCAGTTAAATGAGCTCAGAAACTCAATCAAAGAACAGCATGAGCATTTTACGAAAGAGATTCAAATTTTAAAAAAAGAACCAAATAGAATTTCTGGAGATTAAGAACTCAATAGAAGAAATTAAGAATGAAATAACCAGCTTAGGTAGTAGAGTTGACCAGATGGAGGAAAGAATCAGTGACATCGAGGATAGAAACCTGGAAATGACACAGATAGAAGAAGAAAGAGACTTGAGACTTAAAAGAAATGAAAGAACTCTACAAGAACTTTCTGACTCCATCAGAAAGAGCAATATAAGAATAATGGGCATACCAGAAGGAGAAGAAAGAGAGAAGGGAACAGAGAATATATTCAAACAAATTGTCAATGAGAACTTCCCAAATTTGTGGACAGAACTGGACCCTCGAATCCAAGAAGCAAATAGAACACCTAGTTACCTCAATCCCAACAGGCCTTCTCCAAGGCATATTGTATTGAAGCTGTCTAAAATCAACGACAAAGAAAGAATCCTCAAGGCAGCCAGGGAAAAGAAGACAGTAACTTACAAAGGAAAGCCCATTAGATTATCATCAGATTTTTCAGCAGAAACACTACAAGCCAGGAGGGAGTGGAACCAAATATTCAAACTATTGAAAGAGAGAAATCATGAGCCAAGAATAATATATCCAGCAAAGATATCCTTTAGATATGAAGGAGGAATAAAGACCTTTCCAGACATACAGAAGCTGAGGGAATTTTCTAATACACGACCTGCACTACAAGAAATATTAAAGGAGGCTATTTGACCAACATCAACAGGGACAATTTGTGGCAACCAAAACTCAAAAAGGGGGAGAGTAAAGGCCTGAACCGGAATATGGGAATGGAGAAAGTAAGCGTGCTGAAGAAAATGGAATACTCTAATTATCAAACTTTCTTTTACATAAACTTAAGGGTAACCACTCAAAAAAAATCCAGAACTGAAATATATACTGAAATAAAAGAAGAAACAAAGGGAAACATCATAGATACCACCACACAGAAATAACAGAGAACAACAAAAAGGCAAAGAAACAATGGAGACACAGCCTTACCAGAAAACTAAAGATAGAATCACAGGAAATCCTCACATATCAATAATCTCCCTAAATGTAAATGGACTGAACTCACCAATAAAAAGGCACAGAGTAGCAGATTGGATCAAAAAACTAAACCCAACCATATGCTGTCTCCAAGAGACACATCTCAGCTACAAGGACAAGCATAGACTCAAAGTGAAAGGGTGGAAATTGACACTCCAAGCAAATGGTACCCAGAGAAAATCAGGTGTAGCCATAATGATATCAGATGAAACAGACTTCAAGGTGAAAAAGATAACAAGAGACAAAGATGGACATTTCATAATGGTGAAGGGGACTGTACAACAAGAAGACATAACAGTCATCAATATTTATGCCCCCAATCAGGGAGCACCGAAATACACCAAGCAACTACTAACAGAACTAAAGGGAGAAATTGACCAAAACACAATTATACTAGGGGACTTAAATACATCATTGACAGCTATGGATAGATCATCCAAACAGAAAATAAATAACGAAATAGTAGCCCTAAATGACACATTAGATGAAATGGACATAATTGACATTTATAGAGCTCTTCATCCTAAAACATCAGACTACACATTCTTTTCTAGTGTACATGGAACATTCTCAAGGATAGACCATATATTGGGACATAAAATCAGTCTCAACAAATTTAAGAAGATTGAAATCATACCATGCATATTCTCTGATCACAAGGCTTTGAAATTGGATATCAACTGCAAAAAGAAAGCAGGAAAAAACACAAATACATGGAGATTAAACAACATACTTTTAAAGAAGGACTGGGTCAAAGAAGAAATCAGAGGAGAGATCAAAAGATACATAGAAACAAATGACAATGAAAATACATCCTACCAAAATTTTTGGGATGCAGCGAAAGCAGTTTTAAGAGGGAAATTTATCTCATTACAGGCCTATCTCAAGAAACAAGAAAACTCCCAAATAAATAACCTCATGTTACACCTTAAAGAACTCGAAAAAGAAGAACAAGTAAAACCCAAGGTCAGCAGAAGAAAGGAAATAACAAAAATTAGAGCAGAACTAAATGAAATAGAGAACAAAAGGACAATAGAAAAAATTAATGTGACAAAGAGCTGGTTCTTTGAAAAGATTAACAAAATTGACAAACCCTTGGCTAGACTTACCAAGATAAAAAGAGAGAAGACACTGATTAACAAAATCAGAAACGTAAAAGGGGAAGTTATCACGGACACCACAGAAATACAAAGGATCATCCAAGAATACTATGAAGGACTATATGCCACCAAATTCAATAACCTAGAAGAAATGGACAAGTTCTTAGAAACATATAGCCTTCCAAGGCTGAACCATGAAGAACTGGAAAATCTAAACAGACCGATCACCAGTAACGAAATTGAATCAGTCATCCAAAACCTTCCCAAAAGCAAAAGTCCGGGACCAGATGGCTTCACTAGTGAATTCCACCAAACCTTCAAAGAGGATCTAATACCAATCCTGCACAAACTCTTCCAAAAAATTGAAGAAGAGACAGTACTCCCTAATTCATTCTATGAGGCCAACATTACCCTGATAACAAAACCTGGTAAGGACAGCACAAAAAAAGAAAACTACAGACCAATATCTCTAATGAATACCGATGCAAAAATCCTAGATAAAATTCTAGCAAATCGAATACAGCAATGCATTAAAAAGATTATTCATCACGACCAAGTGGGGTTCATCCCCGGGGCACAAGGATGGTTCAACATACGCAAATCCATCAATGTGATACATCACATAAAAAAAATAAAGGACAAAAATCATATGATTATATCAATTGATGCAGAAAAAGCAATTGACAAGATACAACATCCATTTATGATTAAAACACTTAATAAAATGGGTATAGAAGGAAAATACCTTAACATAATAAAGGCTATATATGACAAGCCCTCTGCTAATCTCATAATTAATGGAGAAAAACTGAAGCCCTTTGCTCTACGTTCAGGAACACGACAGGGATGTCCCCTATCACCTCTGCTTTTCAACATCGTGTTGGAAGTCCTTGCCAGAACAATCAGGCAAGAGAAAGAAATAAAAGGCATCCAAATTGGGAATGAAGAAGTTAAATTATCACTCTTTGCAGATGACATGATGCTATATATAGAAAACCCTAAAGACTCCCCCAAAAAGCTATTAGAAACAATCAACGAATACAGTAAAGTTGCTGACTACAAAATCAACGCACAAAAGTCCATTGCCTTCCTATATACCAACAATGAAATCTCAGAAAAAGAAATACAAAAAACAATTCCTTTTGCAATTGCAGCAAAAAGAATAAAATACCGAGGAATAAACTTAACCAAGGATGTGAAAGAACTATATGCTGAAAACTATAAGACATTTTTGAAAGAAATTGAAGAAGACACAAAGAAATGGAAAGACATTCCGTCCTCATGGATTGGAAGAATCAACATAGTTAAAATGGCCATATTACCCAAAGCAATATACAGATTCAATGCAATCCCCATTAAAATCCCAAGGGCATATTTTAAAGAAATAGAACAAAAAATCATCAGATTTGTTTGGAACCACAAAAGACCCTGAATAGCCAAAGCAATCTTAAGGAAAAAGAACAATAATGGAGGTATCACACTTCCTGACTTTGGCTTGTACTACAGGGCTACAATAATCAAAACAGCATGGTATTGGCAGAAAAACAGACACATAGACCAATGGAATAGAACTGAGAACCCAGAAATAAAACCACATAAATATGGACAGATAATTTTTGACAAAGAAGCTAAAAACATACAATGGAGCAAAGACAGCCTCTTCAATAAATGGTGCTGGGAGAATTGGATAGCCACGTGCAAAAGAATGAAACTGGACTGCTATTTGTCACCATGTACCAAAGTCAATTCAAAATGGATCAAAGACTTAAGCATAAGACCTGACACAATAAACTGCATAGAAGAAAACATAGGTACTAAACTTATGGACCTTGGGTTCAAAGAGCATTTTATGAACTTGACTCCAAAGGCAATGGAAGTAAAAGCTAAAATAAACGAATGGGACTATATGAAACTTAAAAGCTTCTGCACAGCAAAAGAAACCATTGACAAAATAAAGAGGCAACCAACTGAATGGGAGAAGATTTTTGCAAACAGTGCCTCCAATAAGGGGCTAGTATCCAGAATATACAAGGAATTCATGCAACTCAACAACAAAAAAACAAACAACCCAATTGAAAAATGGGCAGAGGACTTGAAGAGACATTTCTCCAAGGAAGACATACAAATGGCAAATAGACATATGAAAAAATGCTCAACATCACTAATCATCAGAGAAATGCAAATCAAAACCACAATGAGATATCACCTCACCCCAGTCAGAATGGCTATCATCAACAAGACAAATAGTAACAAATGTTGGAGAGGCTGTGGAGAAAAAGGAACCCTCATACACTGTTGGTGGGAATGCAGACTGGTGCAGCCGTTATGGAAGGCAGTGTGGAGGTTCCTCAAAGAATTACGAATAGAATTGCCATATGACCCAGCAATCCCTCTCCTGGGTATCTACCCAAAAAATCTGAAAACATTTAGAGATAAAGACACGTGTGCTCCAATGTTCATTGCAGCTTTATTTACGGTGGCCAAGACATGGAAACAACCAAAATGTCCTTCGATAAATGAATGGATAAAGAAGTTGTGGTATATATACACAATGGAATACTATTCGGCAGTAAGAAAAGATGATATAGGAATATTTGTGACAACATGGATGGATCTTGAGAGAGTAATGCTGAGCGAAACAAGTCAGACAGAAAAAGCAGAGAACCATGTGATTTCACTGATATGTGGTATATAAAACAAAAACAACAAAAGAACAAGACAAATGAGAAACAGAAACTCATAGACACAGACAATAGTTTAGTGGTAAGGGGGTCGAATATATGTTGATGGAAGGAGAACTGACTCTGGGTGATGAACACACAATGGTATTTATAGATGATGTAATACAGAATTGTACACCTGAAATCTATGTAATTTTACTAACAATTGTCACCCCAATAAATTTAATTAAAAAAATAAATAAATAAATATTTGTTAAACACACATACATGTGTGCACGTGAATATGTGCACACATATTCACTCACACACATAAATGCATATGTGTAGGAGCAAGTGCATAGCTTGAAACAACATGGTGATTTTTTTTTAATTGGGGAAGAGTGTGTTTTTCCAGGACCCTCAGCTCCAAGTCAAGTCTTTGTTTTCAATCTAGTTGTGGATGGCGCAGCTCACTGGCCCATATGGGACTCGAACCACTGACCTTAGTGTTATGAGCACTGTGCTCTAACCAAAGAGCTAACTGGCAGCCACCCACCAGCGGCTCAGCTCCAAGCTCAAGCCATTGTTTTCAATCTAGTTGTGGAGGGCTCAGCTCACTGGCCCATGTGGGAATAGAACCGGTGACCTTGTTGTTAAGAGCTCATGCTCTAACCAGCTGAACCATCAGCCTGCCCCCAGACATAGTGAAATTTTAGAACATGAAGAATAAAGTAAAATCCAACAAACTTCTAAGAAGCAAAAATTATTTATAAAGGTATGACAATTATATAGGTATCAAACTTAATAGCAACACCGGAGCAATATAATAAAATATTAGGAAACCTGTTATAAAATAAATACTATGTCATATACAATGGGAATCTCACATCGGTAAATGTTATTCATAGACCTTTCAACAGTTTCACTATATGAAATAAATATTGAATATTATAGTTTAAAAATGTTGCTTAATAAGAAAGACAGTAATCAGATGTAGCAATGCCTTAATTCGTCTGAAGAAAATTGATTTTCAACCTAGGACTATATTCAATCAAGGATGGGGCTAAATAATATTTTAGTCATGCAAAAAACAAAAAACAAAAAAAACAAAAAAAAGCACTTGTTGATGGAATCAATGAATGAATAAGGAACAAATAAGTACATTCGATCTGTTTGGTCCCCTGGTACCACTGGCCATTGCCCAGGCATCGGATTGCTTGGTGTGCCCTGACTATCCCGGAGCCCAGCTAAGGGCTCTGGCCTATTTTTGGTCATGACGGGCTATTCACATTCAGATCCATTGTCCATCCAGCAATACTCACCAGATTTCAAAATAAATTTGCTCCTAACTTCCCAACTTTTGTCTTCGTTTCATTTAATTTTTACATCTTATACCACTCCTGCCTACACACACAACAACAACAACAACAACAACAACATCTCTGTTCCTCCAACATCGGCCATAAAACTCTCTCATTTTTTTTTGTTTTGTTTGTTTTTCCTTGAACTTTCCTCCAAAACAGTGTCATATTCAGTAGGAGACAATGACCCTTAATTACTCCACTGTTTGTGGAGATAAAAGTACCAGCCAATACTCATCTTGCGCCACAAGACCCTTTCCTAGGTCTCCAGCTGGTATGACCCTGACAGCCAGTCTCAGGAGGGGCTCACAGTCCTGCTTAGCCTGCAGCTCTCAGCTGTGCTAAGAACCACCAACAGGAGAGGGACCCTGAAATCACCTTCTCGCTACAGTCACCACAGAGACTGGAGCTGCTGGGTAACCTTGAGTGATTAAGGCCATCCCTTCAGGACAAAAATGCCACCACAGCAGTCTTTGACCTTGGCATTTGAAAACTGCTCTATACAAAAGAGTAAATAATTTGTCTTTTATTGAGGAATCAGTAACTTTCTTAATCTTCCAGCTTACTATCAGGATAACAAATAATCGTCTTGGATCTGAACTCCCTTTGCTTGTAACGACTTATCTGTGCTGGTGCTCATTTCTCTCTGTTACATAATCTTAAGAGACACACACTCTCATGAAGTACATTTCTTGGGCCCAGCACCCCTGTTTGCTTTGTCCATCATCATGTTGTAAAGATGGGTGTACGTGCCCAGTTATACATATTTATGTATTCATAACCCATAAGCCCACACATGTAAATATATACATATTTATTAACATTAGTAAACTGTGGAGATTTTCTGGAATATCCTGGGTTTGCTATAAAATCTGGATTGGGGAGGGAGTTGAACAACTGCAGCAGAAAGTTGGGCAGATAATCTCATTGCATGAACACTTGCATACTGAGTTCATTGGTCTAGTCAGTGTAATTAGTTTTCTCTGTGACTAATGAAAGAAGATGGCACAGGTTTACAATGTACTCATACGTATTGATGCAAGAAGATTAGTAACAGGCTACCTAGCTGTTTTTCTTCCCCACAGATGGGAAAGCAGAGTAAGCAGGGTTTTCCTGATACCCCCCAAAAGAGAAAGTATGTGCGACTAAGTAGAGACACATTAGAAAGAGGTCAAATGATATCATGATATTTTAAGACTCATTTGACATCAAACGTGAGAATCTGCCATAGAGAAGGGGGAGACATGTGACAAGATGATGGGGTGGTGGCTGAGAGGAGGTAGAGGAAACCTAAAGGGTATTCATTGATTCATTAAGTGAAAAATATCTGTGATGTACCAGCCCCATGTTTGGCAGTGCTCTAGGCACCAAGGACACCCAATGTGTATCTCAAAATGATGTCTAAAAGGTATTGAACTGAACATGTTTAAAACTGAACTAGTGATTGCTCCATCCCCAGAAACCCCTCACAATCTCCCTCAACATAGCAAACAGTAAATTCAACCTCTCATTTTCCCAGGGCAAAAAACAAGCTCTCATCTTTGCTTTCATTCTCTTATACCCCTCATTCCAACCCATCAACAAATATTGTTGTCTGTGCTTTTCAAATACATGCACAGTCTACCCTGACCATCTCTTACTGTCTCCACTGCGACCGCTGTATCTACATCTCCAGCATCTCCTACTCTGTATTACGGTAATAGACTATTAATTAGTTTCTCTTCTTCTACCCTTCCCTTCTAGTCTATTTTCCATTCATAAGCCAGATTGACTCTTCTAAAACATAAAAATCATGTCACTTCGCTGTAAAAATTGAGCCGCTTGCACTCCATGTAACTCAGAAGAAAATCCGCAGACCTGACTGGGACTACTATGCCCTATGTGATCCGGACACCCCTCCTCGCGTGACTAGGACCTCAACTCCTGCCACTCCCGGCCTCACTCGCTCACTCCACTCCAGCCACACTGGGTCCTTTGTTGTTCTGTGAATATCCTATGCTTGTCCCACATTGGGGCATTTGTACTTGATCTTCCCCCCAAAATACAGATGGCTCCAACACTCACCCTCTTGTCTTTACTTCAAATGTGCCCTTGTCATTGAGGCCTTTCCTAAAGCTCTTATTTAAAATTCACACATACACACACCACCACCGCCACCACCATAGGGCATTTATTACCATCGCTTCCTGCTTTTCATCATCTGGTATCTGATACAGTTTATTATTGGTTTTCTTATTGTCCATCCAAACTTAGTAGAAAATAAGCTTCCAGAAGATACTGATTTTCATCTGCATTATACAGTGCAGTATCTCCAGGCTCCCTAGAAAAGCACCTGGCACATTGTAGGCTCTCGGTAAATATTTATTGAATGAATGAAGTAGTGAACAAGGACCCTGCTCTCATGAACATTACATTCGGGTAAGGGGGGAGACAGATTATAAACAAACAAACGAGGACCTACAAGAGTGATAAGTGCTGTGCAAACAATTGGAACAGGATGAGGGGTAGGTAATATCTACGTGGTTCTTTCAGGATTGGTGGTCAAGAGGCCTTTCTGATGAGGCAAAAATGATAAGAAGCCAAGCCGCATAAAAATCAAAGGAAACACTGTTACAGGCAGAGGACATATCTTATGCAAAGGCTATAACACACTACAAGTTTGTGTGATTTCAGTAAGAGCAAGCAGGCAAACACAGCTGGGGCTCAGTGAGAAAGAGGGGGAAGGGTAGGCTAAATCATATAAAGCTTTGTAGTCCAGGGAAAGGAGTTTCAGTTTTATTGTAAGTTTGGAGGGGAACTACTGGAAGCTTTTAAATAAGACGATACCTTGTTAGGATGTATGTTATAAGATTACACTTGCTGCACTACTGAGAATGGATTTCAGCAAAAGGTGAAAATGACTTGGATTGCAGCAGTGGTGAAGAGCGTACAAAGTAGGGAGTTGGGCTTGATTTAGGGGACAATAACAAGAAGTAATGTTCACTGAATGATACTTATGTTTCACATATTGCTCTAAGCAGTATAGAGGGATTAATTTATCTAATCCTTACAACTATGCTATGAGATTGGTACGATAATATCTCCACTTTATACATGAGGGTACTGAGACACAGAGAGGTATAGTAACTTGTGATCCCATGACTCAAACCCAGACCATGTTACTCCAGAGCCTGTGTTCCTAAGGACCACGGTACACTATCTAAAAAAGTAGAAAGAGAAGAACATGATTACAACCTTTGAATTTTCACCTAACAACACCATTTAAGTAGTAATGTCTAATTTTTTTCAGGTAGGCTAGGCGAAGTTCATTAATTGCTAAGGTTGTTGGAATGGCACAGTCATTGCCCAAGCTGGAGGGAAAGACAACGTTTGTCATAAACATTCATACTCAGATAACCACAAATACATATAGATATTCAGTTTACTAGTTACACAAATATCTGAATATGCCTAAGAACATAGATGTTTAAAATCACCCAGGCTAAGTAGATACTGGTGACAGTTTATGTGCAAATCCACTCAGAATGGCCTGACAAAAATCCTATCCCCAAAAGATATTAGAAGGATTCTACACATCTCTTATTCTGAAATGGGGCTAACCATTAAAATACAGCATCCTCAACTACAATATATATATATATATATATATATATATATATATATATATATATATATATTCACAAGAAGCGGAGTACAGCATTAGGAATAGAGACAGTGGAAATGTAATGGCTGTGTGCGATGTCAGAGGGATAGTGGATGGGGGAGGGGGGTTATCACTGTGTGAGGGTTATAAATGTTAAATGTCTAATGATTACATTGTTTTGTATACCTGAAACTAATAAAAAATGTTCTTTTTAAAAAAAGAGATCATAAAAAAAAGTAAAATAAAATAAAATACAGCATCCTCTGGCATAAAGGTGTGCCAGTCATCTAACATTTTGGCATCTGTCTTACAAAGATGCTAGGTAAACTCTTGTGCCTATTTTAGACTTTCGTTGTTCTTGCTGATATGAAAAGGCCTTGGTTTTTAAACTTGACTTAGCCAAGTTTAATGAAGTAATGCCAAATAATCTCTATCAAGATTTAAAATCTAACCTTTGGGGAGCCCACTGGAGCTTAGGTTTCTGTGGAAGTCATTTTTACTATGAATCCAATTAATCACATGCCCATAGCGTACAGAAAGGGGAAGTTACTCATTCCCTAAGAGGAACATAATTACACTAAATCAAGTTATGAAAACTGAGCACATTTGGGCTCGGACCCTTGCATCAGATATAAGTAATATCCTTGTCTATGTCATATATACATAAGAAGGCACACAGGATTCCATCATAAAAATGGCAGCGTGAGGTGAGTGTCTTGAAATTTCCCCTGGAATTTACGACAAATTAAACAACTATAATTCCACAAAGGACTCCCTGGTCAGAAGACAGGCAAGACTAAGAGGAGCATGACTGAAATCATCTAAAGGTGGGAAAATTGGGTGAGCAGGGAAGGAGGGAGGGGAAAGTGCAGAGACGCCAGGTGAGCCCGCGCAGGACTCAGACCAGTTCTCCTAGCTCGCTGCATCCCAGAACTACTGCAGTTGTGGGAGAGGGAAGAACTTGGACTGCTAGGGCTCTGTTTAGGGCCCACAGGGCTGAGGGGACAGTATATAACACGGCTGAAACCAACACTCATGGCAGAGATCTCGGAGTAAAGACTGAGGGAATAAGGTTGAAAACAGTGATTTAAACACTCACTGCCAAGCAGAGTATAGAAGCCTTAGCATGAAGACTAGCAGCCCCTTACCCCCAGTCCCAGAGCTTGCCTCACCCCTTCCAGTACTGGAAGCAGAATAGTAACAGCATCAGATCAAAAGAACAGGATATTTAGTGTTCTGAGAACTGTGGACCGCAGACACAGATTCGCAGCCCAACCAGTTCCAACAGGGGGAGGGAGCTGTGGAAGCAGGACTGGCTGAGGTGCTGGTCGCAGACATTGCCCTGGACCACCTCTCACAACCCACCCTGCCCCTGACCCCACCTATCTGGGCGGATCCCTGCAGGAGTAAACAGAATGGCTGAAATATACGGGCTCTGAATCAAGAGCTGGAAGAGCTTTGGAAATTCAGAAGCTCTCCACATCCCCCCACATAGGTTGTGACCTGTGACCCAGGTGATCTATTCAAAGAGGAGAAGCCCGCCTTCCAGGGAATCTCCCCATTGTGTGAGAAGCCAGAATAGTGCAGAGAAAATATAGCACTACTGTGTGAGAGAGAATAAAAGACTGCAATCAGATAGAAAATAAAACATTCTGCCAACACCTACTAGAAAACAAAAGAAAGACCTCTTCCTATAAAACTATTACAGAATCCACTCCGGTAGGTGCCTGCAAAGAGAAATAATAATGCATTAATTGCCGTGAATACCCAAAGTAACAAGGCAGCTCAGAAAGAAAATGAAAAGTCTCCAGAAAATGAACCCAAAGACCTGTAAATATGTGACTTAATTGACAGAGAATTCAAGACTGCAGTTCTGAAAAACCTCAAGGAGATGCAAGAAAGGCAGTTTAATGAACTCAGAAAAATAATCAAAGAAAAAAATAAACATTTTACCAAAGAGATTGAAATTTTAAAAGAGAATCAAATAGAATTTCTGGAGACTAAGAACTCAATAAAAGAAATGAAGAATAAATAGCCAGCTTAGGTAGTAAATTTGACCACATTGAGGAAAGAATCAGTGACATCGAACATATAAATTTGGTAATGACACAGATGGAAAAAGACAGAGACTTGAGAATTAAAAGAAATGAAGGAACTCTACAAGAACTTTCTGACTCCATCAGAAAGAGCGCTATAAGAATAATGGACATACCAGAAGGACAAGAAAGGAACAAGGGAACAGAGAGTATATTCAAATAAATAGTCAACGAGAACCCCCCAAACTTGTGGAAAGAATGGATCCTCAAATCCAAGAAGCAAATGAGACACTAATTATCTCAAACACAACAGGCCTTCTCTAATGCACACTGTATTGAAGCTGTCAAAAATTAATTACAAAAAAAGAATCCTCAAGGCAGCCAGGGAAAAGAGGATGGTAACCTATAAAGGAAAGCTCATTAGATTATCAACAGATTTTTCAGCAGAAACTTTACAAGCCAGGAGAGAGTGGACTCAAATATTCAAACTATTGAAAGAGAGAAATTATGAGCCAAGAATAACATATCCAGCAAACATATCCTTTATTGGAAGAAGGAATAAAGACCTTTCCAGACACACAGAAGCTGAGGGAATTCTCTAACACACGACCTGCACTTCAAGAAGTAATGAAGGAGGCTATTCGACCTGAAACAAAAAAAAGCAAAATAATACAAAACCATAAATAATACTACCAACAGACAGACAGAAGCAAAAAATGACAAGCCTACACCAAAAGGACACTATACACTTAAACATGACATACAGGGTAAAGAAGGGGAAAAAAAATTAGAAAAAGAGGAAAAAGACAACTTGCTACTCCAGCACAGAAATCAACTCACAGCATAAATAGGAATAATTCATCACAACAAAAGCATAAAAGGGGGGAGAGTAAAGGTCTGAAATGGCCAAAAGGAATGGAGAAAGTAAGCATGCTGAAGAAAATGGAATACTCCAAATATCTTTTACATAAACTTAAGGGTAACCACTCAAAAAAAAAACCCAGAACTGAAATATATACTGTAATAAAAGAAGAAACAGAGGGAAACATCATAGAATACCACCACACAAAAATAATAAACAACAAAAACGCAAAGAAACAATAGAGACACAGCCTTACCAGAAAACTAAAAATAGAATGACAGGAAATCCTCACAAATCAATAATCACCATAAATGTAAATGGACTGAACTCACCAATAAAAAGCACAGAGTAGCAGATTGGATCAAAAAATGAAACCCAACCATATGCTGTCTCCAAGAGACACATCTCAGCTACAAGGACACACATAGATTCAAAGTGAAAGGGTGGAAATTGACACTCCAAGAAAATGGCATCCAGAGGAAATCAGGTGTAGCCATACTGATATCAGACGAAACAGACTTCAGGGTGAAAAAGATAACAAAAGACAAAGATGGACATTTCATAATGGTAAAGGGGAATATACAACAAGAAGTCATAACATTCATCAATATTTATGCCCCCAATCAGGGAGCACGAAAATATACGAAGCAACTACTAACAGAACTAAAGGGAGAAATTGACCAAAACACAATTATACTAGGGGACATAAATACATCATTGACAGCTATGGATAGATCATCTAACCCGAAAATAAATAATGAAATAGCAGCCCTAAATGACATTGGATGAAATGGACATAATTGACATATATAGAGCACTTCACCCTGAAACATCAGACTATACATTCTTTTCTAGTGAACATGGAGCATTCTCAAGGATAGACCATATATTGGGACATAAAATCAGCCTCAGCAAATTTAAGAAGATTGAAATCATACCAAGCATATTCTCTGATGACAAGGCTCTGAAACTGGATATCAACTGCAAAGAGAAAGCAGGAAAAAACACAAATACATGGAGATTAAACTACATGCTGTTAAAGAACAACTGGGTAAAAGAAGAAATTAGAGGAGAGATCAAAAGATACATAGAAACAAATGACAATGAAAATACAACCTACCAAAATTTTTGGGATGCAGCGAAAGCAGTTTTAAGACGGAAATTTGTATCATTACAGGCCTATCTCAAGAAAAAATGAAAATTCCAAATAAATAACCTCATGTTACACCTTAAAGAAATAGAAAAGGAAGAACAAGTGAAACCCAAGGTCAGCAGAAGAAAGGAAATAACAAAAATCAGAGCAGAACTAAATAAAATAGAGAACAAAAAGACAATCGAAAAAATTAATGTCAAAAAGAGCTGGGTCTTTGAAAAGATTAACAAAATTGACAAGCCCTTGTCTAGACTCACTAAGATAAAAAGAGAGAAGACACTAATTAACAAAATCAGAAACGAAAAAAGGGGAAGTTATCACGGACACCACAGAAATACAAAGGATCATCCAAGAATACTACGAAGGACTATATGCCACCAAATTCAAGAACATAGAAGAAATGGACAAGTTCTAAAAAACACGTAGCCTTCCAAGGCTGAACCATGAAGAACTGGAAAATCTAAACAGACCAAAAACCAGTAAGGAAATTGAATCAGTCATCTAAAACGTTTACTAAAACGTTTACTAGTGGCTTCACTAGTGTATTCTACCAAATCTTCAAAGAGAATCTAATACTAGTCCTCCTCAAATTCTTCCAAAAAATAGAAGAAGAGACAGTACTCCCTAACTCATTTTATGATGCCAACAGTACCCTGACACCAAAACGTGGTAAGGACAACACAAAAAAGAAAACTACAGTCCAATATCTCTGATGGTAACAGATGCAAAAATCCTAAACAAAATTTTAGCAAATCGAATACAACAATGCATTAAACAGCTTATTCATCACGACCAAATGGGGTTCATCCTGGGGCACAAGGATGGTTCAACATCCGCAAATCCATCAATGTGATACATCACATAAACAAAATAAAGGACAAAAATCATACGAATATATCAATTAATGCAGAAAAAGTATTTGACAAGACACAACATACATTTATGATTAAAACACTTAATAAAATAGGTATAGAAGGAAACTACCTTAACATAATATAGGCCATCTATGACAAACCCTCAGCTAATCTCATAATTAATGGTGAAAAACTGAAGCCCTTTGCTCTATGTTCAGGAACAAGACAGGGCTGTCCCCTATCACCTTTGTTTTTCAACATAGTGTTGGAAGTCCTGCCAGAGCAATCAGGCAAGAGAAAGATATAAAAAGCATCCAAATTGGGAATGAAGAAGTTAAATTATCACTCTTTGCACGTGACATGATGCTATATAAAAAAATCCTAAAGACTCCACCAAAAAGCTATTAGAAACAATCAACGAATACAGTAAAGTTGCTGGCTACAAAATCAAAGTACAAAAGTCCACTGCTTTCCTATATACTAACAATGAAATATCAGAAAAAGAAATACAAAAAACAATTCCTTTTGCAATTGCAGCAAAAAGAATACAATACCTAAGAATAAACTTGAACAAGGATGTGAATTACCTATATGCTGAAAACTATAAGACATTTTTGAAAGAAATTGAAGAAGACACAAAGAAATGGAAAGACATTCCATGCTCATGGATTGGAGGAATGAACATAGTTAAAATGGCCATATTACCCAAAGCAATATACAGACTTAATGCAATCCCCATCAAAAGCCCAATGGCATTTTTTAAAGAAATAGAACAACAACAACAAAAAAATCATCACATTTGTTTGGAACCACAAAAGACCCAGAATAGCCAAAGCAATCTTAAGAAAAAAGAACAATACTGGAGGTATCACGCTCCCTGACTACAGCTTGTACTGTAGGGCTACAATAATCAAAACAGCATGGTATTGGATGAAAAACAGAGCCAATGGAATAGAATTGAGAACCCAGAAATAAAACCACATAAATATGGACAGATAATTTTTGACAAAGAAGCTAAAAACATACAATGGAGGAAAGACAGCCTCTTCAATAAATGGTGCTGGGAGAATTGGATAGCCACGTGCAAAAGAATGAAACTGGACTGCTATCTGTCACCATGTACCAAAATTAATTCAAAAGGGATCAAAGACTTAAGCACCAGACCTGACACAGTAAACTGCATAGAAGAAAACAGAGTTTCTAAACTTATGGACCTTGGGTTCAAAGAGCATTTTATGAATTTGACTCCAAAGGCAATGGAAGTAAAAGCTAAAATAAACGAATGGGACTATATGAAACTTAAAAGTTTCTGCACAGCAAAAGAAACCATCGACAAAATAAAGAGGCAACCAACTGAATGGGAGAAGATTTTTGCAAACAGTGCCTCCGATAAGGGGTTAATATCCAAAACATATAAGGAACTCATGAAACTCAACAACAAAAAAACAAACAATGCAATTGAAAAATGGGCAGAGGACCTGAAGAGACATTTCTCCAACGAGGACATGCAAGGGGCAAACAGACATTTGAAAAACTGATCAACATCACTAATCATCAGAGAAATACAAATTAAAAAAAAAAAAATGAGATATCCCCTCATCCCATTCAGAATGTCTATCATCAACAAGACAAATAGTAACAATTGTTGGAGAGGCTGTGGAGAAAAAGGAACCCTCATACACCTTTGGTGGGAATGCAGACTGGTGTAGCCATTATGGAAGGCAGTGTGGAGTTTCCTCAAAAAATTAGGACTAGACTTACCATATGACCCAGCAATCCGTCTTCTGGGTATCTACCCAAATATTCTGAAAACACTCATACATAAAACAAGTGTGCTCCAATATTCATTGCAGCTTTGTTTATGGTGGCCAAGACATGGAAACTACCAAAATGCCCTTCGATAGATGAATGGATAAAGAAGTTGTGGTATATATGCACAATGGAATACTACTCAGTAGTAAGAAAAGATGATATAGGAACATTTGTGACAACATGGATGGATCTTGAGAGTGTAATGCTAAGCGAAATAAGTCAGACAGAAAAAGCAGAGAACCATGTGATTTCACTGATATGTGGTATATAAACCAAAAGGAACAAAAGGACAAGACAAACAAATGGGAAACAGAAACTCATAGATACAGACAATAGTTTAGCGGTTACCAGAGCGTAAGTGGGATAGGGGTTGGGAGAAGAGGGTAAGGGGGATCAAATATATGGTGATGGAAGAAGAACTGACTCTGGGTGATGAACACACAATGGGATTTATAGATGATGTAATACAGAATTGTACACCTGAAATCTATGTAATTTTACTAACAATTATCACTCCAATAAATTAAAATAAAAAAATAAATAAAAATAATATATAAATAAATAAATAAATAAGATAAATTTGTACCATTTGAGACGACATGGGTGGATCTTAAGATTATAATGCTAATCGTAACAAGTCAGACAGAAAAAGTTGAGACCCATATGATTTCACTGATATGTGGTAAATGAAACTGAGAACAAGTAAAGTACAAGAAAACCAAATGAAGAAACAAAAACTCATAGACACAGACAACAGTTTAGAGGTTACCAAAAAGTAAGGATTGGATGGTGGTCGATGAGGGTAAAGGGGATCAAATATACGGTGATGGAAAGAGAACTGACTCTGGGTGGTGAACACACAATATGATATATAGATGACGTATTACAGAACTGTACACCTGAAATCTATGTACCGTTACTAACAATTGTCACACCAATAAATTTAATAAAAAAAAAAAAAAAAAAAAAAGAAAGCACACAGAACTACGAATAAATTGGCACCAGTAAATGCTCTTTAAGTGCACAGTTAAGGAAAGTAGAGTTGGCATTTAGCCATTCTTTTAGAAGTGTTACTGCCTCAGCAGCTCAAAC
The DNA here is from genome assembly GCF_057876585.1 of Rhinolophus sinicus. Classification (NCBI taxonomy): domain Eukaryota; kingdom Metazoa; phylum Chordata; class Mammalia; order Chiroptera; family Rhinolophidae; genus Rhinolophus; species Rhinolophus sinicus. The sequence goes on along the minus strand of NC_142518.1, from coordinate 70,430,998 downwards.
ATCATAGAATCCTATATCTGAAGAGATCTGCCCCAGGCACCCTACCTTCTAGCTAATGATAACTATACATCCAGAATAAATAGGAACCTATTCACTTGTTGAAGTTCTCTAGGTTTCTTCATTCAATGTTTCAATATCTTTAATACCAGGCACTCCAGACGTTCTTTCTATTAAGAATATTTCTCTGCTAGAGAATTGGATCTCTCATCACACCATCCCCATCAGCATTCAGTAACTACCAAAATAGCCTGTTCTTTTCTTTTCTATTTTTACTACTTGCCTTTAATTTTTAAAAGAATTTTATTAAAATATTGCTAACGTACAATATTATATTATTTTCAGGAGTACACCACAGTTATCCAACATTTATATACCTAAAGAAGTGATCACCATGATGCCAACAACCATATGACACTGTACTATGCTCTCATAAAATTATTGACTATATTCCCTGTGCTGTACATTACATCCCCATGACTTACTTGTTTTATACCTGAAACTTTGAACATTTTATTTCCCTTCACCTTTTCCTCACCTTTTTAAATATTTGAATTGTAGTTGATAGTCAATGTTATTTTATATTAATTTCAGGTATACATCATAGTGGTTAGACATTTATATAAATTAAGTAATCCCACTGACTACTAGTCTAGTACCCGCCTGGCACTATACATAGTTATCACCATATCATTGACAATACTCCCTATGCTTTACGTTACACCCCCATAACTACTTTGTAATTACCAATCTGTACTTCTTAAGCCTTCACCTTTTTCACCCTGCCCCATAAACCACTTCCCATCTATCACCCCCAAAAAACTAGTAACAATTTGACACCATACATAGTTATCACAATATTATTGACGACATTCCTTATACTATACCTTACATCCCCATGACTACTTTGTAACAACCAATTTGTACTTCTTAATCCTTTCCCCTTTTCCACCCACCCCCCACCCTTCTCCCTTCTGGCAACCATGAAAATGTTCTCTGTATCTCTGAGTTTCTTTCATTTTTGTTTGCTTGTTAATTTTGTTCTTTAGATTCCATATATAAGCAAATTCCCATTGTATCTGTCTTTCTCTGTCTGACATACTCCAGTCAGCACAACACACTCCAGGTCCATCCATGCCACCGCAGATGGCAAGAACCCATGACCAAGCAATATTCCATTGTATATATGTACCACCTCCTCTTTATCCAGTCAGGCATCGAGGGAAACCCAGGTTGCCTCTATATTTTCACCATTGTAAACAATGCTGCAATGAACATATGGATGCACATGTCCCCTTGAAGTACTGTTTTGGGTTTCTTCAGGTAAATCGCAGTAGAGAGACAACTGAATCCTTCTTTGTCCATTGTTATAGCATTTGTTTTTTGTTTTGTTTTGTTTTACAATTTCTTTTCTTTTCTTTTTATTTATTTTTTAAATTTACTGGGGTGACAATTGTTAGCAAAATTACATAGATTTCAGGTGTACAATTCTGTATAACATCATCTATAAATTCCATTATGTGTTCACCATCCAGAGTCAGTTACTTTCCATCACCATATATTTGATCCCCCGTACAATCATATCCCACCCCCCACCCCCCTTACCCTCTGGTAACTGCTAAACTATTGTCTGTGTCTATGAGTTTTTGTTTCTCATTTGTTTGTCTTGTTCTTTTGCTGTTTTTGGTTTATATACCACATATCAGTGAAATCATACGGTTCTCTGCTTTTTCTGTCTGACTTACTTCGCTTAGCATCACACTCTCAAGATCCTTCCATGTTGTCACAAATGTTCCTATGTCATCGTTTCTTACCGCCGAATAGTATTCCATTGTGTATATATACCACTACTTCTTTATCTATTCATCTATCGAAGGACATTTCGGTTGTTTCCATGTCTTGGCCACCGTAAACAAAGCTGCAATGAACATTGGAGCACACGTGTCTTTATCTCTAAATGTTTTCAGATTTTTTGGGTAGATACCCAGAAGAGGGATTGCTGGGTCATATGGTAATTCTATTCGTAATTCTTTGAGGAACCTCCACACTGCCTTCCATAGCGGCTGCACCAGTCTGCATTCCCACCAACAGTGTATGAGGGTCCCTTGTTCTCCACAGCTTCTCCAACACTTGTTACTATTTGTCTTGTTGATGATAGACATTCTGACTGAGGTGAGGTGATATCTCATTGTGGTTTTGATTTGCATTTCTCTGATGATTAGTGATGTTGAGCATTTTTTCATGTCTATTTGCCATTTGTATGTCCTCTTTTGAGAAATGTCTCTGCAGGTCCTCTGCCCATTTTACACTTGGTTTGTTTGTTTTTTTGTTGTTGAATTTCATGAGTTCCTTGTATATTTTGGATATTAGCCCCTTATCGGAGGCACTGTTTGCAAAAATCTTCTCCCATTCAGTTGGTGGCCTCTTTATTTTGTCAATGGTTTCTTTTGCTGTGCAGAAGCTTTCAAGTTTCATGTAGTCCCATTCGTTTATTTTAGCTTTTACTTCCATTGCCTTTGCAGTCAAGTTCATAAAATGCTCTTTGAACCCAAGGTCCATAAGTTTAGTACCTATGTTTTCTTCTATGCAGTTTATTGTGTCAGGTCTTATGCTTAAGTCTTTGATCCATTTTGAATTAACTTTGGTACATGGTGACAAATAGCAGTCCAGTTTCATTCTTTTGCACGTGGCTATGCAATTCTCACAGCACCATTTATTGAAGAGGCTGTCTTCCCTCCATTGTATGTTTTTAACTTCTTTGTCAAAAATTATCTGTCCATATTTGTGTGATTTTATTCTGGGTTCTTAATTATATTCCATTGGTCTATGTGTGTGTTTTTCTGCCAATACCATGCTGTTTGGATTATTGTTGCCCTGCAGTACAAGCTAAAGTCAGGGAGTGTGATACCTCCAGTATTGTTCTTTTTCCTTAAGATTGCTTTGGCTATTTGGGGTCTTTCGTGGTTCCAAACAAATCTGATAATTTTTTGTTCTATTTCTTTAAAAAATGCCATTGGGCTTTTAATGGGGACTGCATTGAATCTGTATATTGCTTTGGGTAATATGGCCATTTTAACTATGTTGATTCTTCCAATCCATGAGCATGGAATGTCTTTCCATTTCTTTGTGTCTGCTTCAATTTCTTTCAAAAATGTCTTATAGTTTTCAGCATATTGGTCCTTCACATTCTTGGTTAAGTTTATTCCTAGGAATTTTATTCTTCTTCTTGTAATTGCAAAAGGAATTGGTTTTTGTATTTTTTTCTGAGATATCATTGTTAGTATATAGGAAAGCAATGGACTTTTGTACGTTGATTTTGTAGCCAGCAACTTTACTGTATTCGTTGATTGTTTCTAATAGCTTTTGGGTGGAGTCTTTAGGGTTTTCTATGCATAGCATCATGTCATCTGCAAAGAGTGATATTTTAACTTCTTCATTCCCAATTTGGATGCCTTTTATTTCTTTCTCTTGCCTGATTGCTCTGGCAAGGACTTTCAAAACTATGTTGAAAAACAGAGGTGATAGGGGACAGCCCTGTCATGTTTCTGAACATAGAGCAAAGGGCTTCAGGATTTCACCATTAATTATGAGACTAGCTGAGGGCTTGTCATATATGGCCTTTATTATGTTAAGGTATTTTCCTTCTATACCTACTTTATTAAGTGTTTTAATCATAAATGGATGTTTTATCTTGTCAAATGTTTTTTCTGCATCAATTGATATAATCACATCATTTGTGTCCTTTGTTTTGTTTATGTGATGTATCACATTGATGGATTTGCGGATGTAAACCAATCCTTGTACCAGGGGGATGAACCCCACTTGGTCGTGATGAATAATCTTTTTAATGCATTGTTGTATTCGATTTACTAGAATTTTGTTTAGGAATTTTGCATCTGTATTCATCAGATATATTGGTCTGTAGTTTTCTTTTTTTGTGTTGTCCTTACTAGGTTTTGGTACCAGGGTACTGTTGGCCTCATAAAATGAGTTAGGGAGTACTGTCTCTTGTTCAATTTTTTGGAAGAGTTTGACAAGGATTTGTATTAGATCCTCTTTGAACGTTTGATAGAATTCACTAGCGAAGCCATGTGGTCCCAGACTTTTGCTTTTGGGAAGGTTTTAGATGACTGATTCAATTTCGTTACTGGTGATCGGTCTGTTTAGATTTTCCAGTTCTTCATGATTCAGCTTTGGCAGGATACATGTTTTTAAGAATTGTCCATTTCTTCTAGGTGTTTGGATTTGGTGGTATATTGTCCTTCATAGTATTCTTGGATGATCCTTTGTATTTCTGTGGTGTCCGTGATAACTTCCCCTTTTTCATTTCTGATTTTGTTAGTTAGTGTCTTCTCTCTTTTTATCTTATAAGTCTAGCCAAGGGTTTGTCAATTTTATTAATCTTTTCAAAGAACCAGATCTTTGTCACATTAATTTTTTTCAATTTCTTTTTGTTCTCTATTTTATGTAGTTCTGCTCTGATTTTTGTTATTTCCTTACTTCTGCTGCCCTTGGGTTTCACTTGTTCTTCTTTCTCTAGTTCTTTAAGGTGTAACATGAGTTTATTTACTTGGGATTTTGTTTCTTGAGATAGTCCTGTAATGATATAAATTTCCCTCGTAAAACTTCTTTGGCTGCATCCCAAAAATTTTGGTAGGATTTTTTTTCATTGTCATTTGTTTCTATGTATCTTTTGATGTCTCCTGTAATTTCTTCTTTGACCCAGTCGTTCCAAAAAGTATGTTGTTTAATCTCCATGTATTTGTATTTTTTCCTGCTTTCTTTTTGCAGTTGATATCCAATTACAAAGCCTTGTGGTCAGAGAATAGGCTTGGTATGAATTCAGTCTTCTTAAATTTGCTGAGGCTGATTTTGTGTCCCAATATATGGTCTATCCTTGAGACTGTTCCATGTGCACTAGAAAATAATGTATAGTCTGATGTTTTAGGATGAAGTGCTCTATATATGTCAGTTATATCCATTTCATCTATTTTTTCATTTAGTACTGCTATTTAGTTATTTATTTTCTGTTTGGATGATCTATCCATAGCTGTCAATGATGTATTAAATCCTTTAGTATAATTGTGTTTCGGTAAATTTCTCCCGTTAGTTCTGTTAGTAGCTGCTTTGTATATTTCAGTGCTCTCTGTTTGGGGGCATAAATATTTATGACTGTTATGTTTTCTTGCTGTATATCCCCCTTTACCATTATAAAATGTCCATCTTTCTCTGTTGTTATCTTTTTCACCCTGAAGTCTGTTTCATCTGATATCATTATGGCTACACCTGATTTTCTCTGGGTACCATTTGCTTGGAGTGTCAATTTCCACCCTTTCACTTTGCATCTCTTCTTGTCCTTGTAGCTTAGATGAGTCTCTTAAGACAGCATACAGTTGGGTTTAGTTTTTTGATCCAATCTGCTACTCTGTCCCTTTTTATTAGTGAGTTCAGTTCATTTACATTTAGGGTGATTATTCATATGTGAGGATTTCAGGTCATTGTATCTTTAGTTTTCTGGTAAGGCTGTGTCTCCATTGTTTCTTTGTCATTTTTTTTGTTGTCTATTATTTCTGTGTGGTGGTATTCTATGATGTTTCCCTCTGTTTCGTCTTTTATTACAGTATATATTTCAGTTCTGGATTTCTTTTTGAGTGGTTACCCTTAAATTTACGTAAAAGAAAGTTTGATATTTAGAGTATTCCATTTTCTTCAGCACGCTTACTTTCTCCATTCCCATATTCCGGTTCAGGCCTTTACTCTCCTGCTTTTTATGCTTTGGTTGCCGCAAACTCTTCCTGTTGATGGTCGTCGAATACTCTCCTTTAGTATTTCTGGTGGTGCAGGTCGTATATTAGAAAATTCCCTCAGCTTCTATATGTCTGGAAAGGTCTTGATTCCTCCTTCATATCTAAAGGATATCTTTTCTGGATATATTATTCTTGGCTCATGGTTTCTCTCTTTCAATAGTTTGAATATTTGGTTCCACTCCCTCCTGGCTTGTAGTGTTTCTGCTGAAAAATCTGATGATAATCTAATGGGCTTTCCTTTGTAAGTTACTGTCTTCTTTTCCCTGGCTGCCTTGAGGATTCTTTCTTTGTCGTTGATTTTAGACAGCTTCAATACAATGTGCCTTCGAGAAGGCCTGTTAGGATTGAGGTAATTAGGTGTTCTATTTGCTTCTTGGATTCGAGGATCCAGCTCTGTCCACAAGTTTGGGAAGTTCTCATTGACAATTTGTTTGAATATATTCTCTGTTCCCTTCTCTCTTTCTTCTCCTTCTGATATGTCCATTATTCTTATATTGCTCTTTCTGATGAAGTCAGATAGTTCTTGTAGAGATCTTTCATTTCTTTATGTCTCAAATCTTTTTCTTCTTCCATCTTTGTAATTTCCAGGTTTCTATCTTTGATGTCACTGATTCTTTCCTCCATCTCGTCAAATCTACTGCGTATGCCCTGGTTATTTCATTTTTAATTTCTTCTATTGAGCTCTTAATCTCCAGAAATTCTATTTGGTTCTTTTTTAAAATTTCAATCTCTTTCGTAAAATGCTGATGTTTTTCTTTGATTGTGTTTCTGAGTTCATTAAACTGCCTTTTCTGTGTTTTCTTGCATCACGTTGAGTTTTTTCAGAACTGCTATCTTGAATTCTCTGTCATTTAAGTCACATATTTCCATATCTTTAAGTTCCTTTTCTGGAGACTTTTCACTTTCTTTCTGAGCTATCTTGTTGGCCTGGTTATTCACGGCAATTATTGATTTATTATTTGTCTTCCTAGACATCTACAGGAGTGGGTTCTGCAACAGGGTGATAGGAAGAGGTCTTTCTTTTATTTTCCAGTACGTGTTGGTAGAATGTTTTATTTTCTCTCCGACTGCAGCCTTTTTTTTTCTCTCTCACATGGTAGTGCTATATTTTCTCTGCACTATTCCATCTTCTCACGCAATGGGGGGATTCCCTGGGAGACGGGCTTCTCCTCTGTTAACAGTTCGCGTGGGTCACAGGACGCAGTCTCCGTACGCAGAGAGCTTTTCAAGTTCCAAAGCTCTTCCTGCACCAGATTCGGAGCCTGTATGTTTCAGCAGTTCTGTTTACTCCTGTAGGGATCTGCCCAGATAGGTGGGGTCTGGGGCGGGGTGGGTTGTGAGAGGTGCCCAGAGCAATGGCGGTGACCACCACCACAGCCGGTCCTGCTTCCACAGTTCCCTCCCCCTTGCTGGAACTAGTTGGGCTGCGAATCTGTGTCTGTGGTCCACAGTTCTCAAAACAGCAAATATTCTGTTCTTTTGATCTGACACTGCTACTGTTCAGCTTCCAGCACCAGGCAGGTGGGGGTAGGGCGAGCTCTGGGATGGTAGGCAGTGGACGGCTAGTCTCAGTGCCTAAGGTTTTCGTTCTCTGCTTGGCAGTGAGGGCTTAAACCACCGTTTTCAGCCCTCTTCCCTCAGTCTTTTCTCTGAGGTCTCTTCTGTGAGCGTTGGTTTCAGCTGTGTTATATGCTGCCCCCTTAGCCCTGTGGGCCAACATTCTGAGTACTTCCCTCTCCCGCAGCTCCACTAGTTCTGGGATGCAGGGAGCTCGCAGCACTGAACTTGGTCTGAATCCTGTGTCCGCGCGGTTCCGTCTCCACACTTCTCCTTTCCCTCCTCCCCCACTCGTGCGACTCCCCCACCTTTAGATGAATTCAGCAGTGGGCCTCTTCGTCCTGCCTGTCCGCTGTGCAGGGAGTGCCTTGTGGAGTCCTTGTTGTTCGATTAGTTGTAAATTGCAGGGGAGCTTTATAGAGTCTCACCTCACACCGCCATTTTTTACCCAGCTTTTTTTGTTCATTTGTTTGTTTCCATTTTCATGAAATATCTTTTTCCCATCCCTTTACTTTCATTCTGTGTTTTTCCATAGGAAGTGAGTCTCTTGTAGGCAGCACATGTAAGGGTCTTGTTTTATTATCCATTCATCCACCCTATATCTTTTGACTGGAACATTTAATCCGTTTAAATTTAAAGTAATTGTTGATAGATATGTCATCACTGCCATTTTATTATTCATATTTTTTGTCTTGTTTGAAATTCATCTTAAAGAAGCCCCTCTAAGATTCCTTGTAATACTGGTTTGGTGGTGATGAACTCTTTTAACTTTTCCTTGTCTGGGAAGCTCTTCATCTGTCCTTCCATTCTAAATGATAGTTTTGCTGGGTAGAGTAATCATGTTTGAAGGTCTTGCTTTTTATCACTTTTAATATTTCCTGCAACTCCCTTCTTACCTGCAAAGTTCCTGTTGAGAAATGAGCTGATAGTCATGGGGTCTCCTTGTAGGTAACTAATTGCATTGCTCTTGATGCTTTTAAGAGTCTCTCTTTGTCTTTAACCTGGGTCTTTTTGTGGGCCTCTGAGCGTTCATCTGGTTTGGGACTCTCTGTGCTTCCTGAGCCTATATATCTATTTATTTTGCCAGATTACGGAAGTTTCCTGTCATTATTTCTTCAAAATGTTTTCAATTCCTTGCTCTCTTTCTTCTCCTTCTGCTACCCCTATAATGTTGCTACATTTGATGTTGTCTCAGAGGTCCCTTAAACTATTCTCATATTTTGTGGATTATTTTTTTCATTTTGCTCTTCTGATTGGGTGTTTTCTGCTATCTCATCTTCTAAATCTCTGATTCGATCCTCTGCTTCCTCTCATCTACTCTTGATTCACTGTAATTTATTCTTCATTTCAAATATTGTATTCTTCATTTCTGACTTGATCTTTTTTATGTTTTCTATCTCCATTGTTATGTTTCCTATTTCTCTATTGAAGTTCTCCCTGAAATCACTAAGCATCGTTATAACCAGTGTTTGAAACCCTGCGTCTGGTAGATTATTTGTCTCCATTTTGTTTAGTTATTTTTTTCTGGAGCTTTGTCGCATTCTTTTATTTGGGACATGTTTCTTTGTCTACCCATTTTGGCCTTCTCCCTGTGTTTGTTTCTATCTATTAGGTAGGGTTTGGTATGCTTCCTGGTCTTAGTTGAGTGGCCTTATGTAGTAGGTGTGCTGTTGGGCCCAGTCACACATTTTCCCTGGTCACCAGAGCCAGGTGCTCCATGTTTGTCCCCTGTGTGGGTTGTGTGTGCCCTCCTATTCTAGTTAAGCCTTGGTTGCTGTTTACACATCAATGGGAGGGACTGACCCTCAGGCTGACTGGTTGTGAGGACCTGCCATGACTACAGTGGAGAAGCTGTTGTGGAGGGGGTGACCCTGCAGAGCAAGATTTGCATTAGCAGGGCTGTAGTGCTTGCAGAGTCTGTTCTTTGGGTGTGTCGTCTTTGGAGGTGGCCAGGTGATGCTCCAGCTAGGTCTGAAGCTGGCCACTGAGCATAGCAGCCCCAGGGCCTCCTGTGAGGCCACAGACCAAGTTGAGCTGCAGCCTGTACCCTACTTACGGCCACCTGGCATGAGCCACAAAGCAAACCACAGATGCCTGCCACCCACAATGGGCTTGGAGGAGCCTCGAGAAGTCAAGCCACAAACAAAGGCCAGCTGTTGCTAATGCTGGCCTTAGGGCTACTCATCGAGAGGTAGTGGACATGCCATGGCCAGATGCTACTTGTTTGGGTTTTGTGAACCTTTGAGAGATTTTAAGAAAGTCTGCAATATGAGCCAAGACAGGTCATATATACAAAAAAGCCACTTGAAGCGGCTTGGTTATGCCCAAAAGTTAGGTGGGGGCAGGGTCTCAGGGAATCACCAGGGCAGGGCAAACAAAGGGTGTTAGGTAGGCTGATGGAGAGTCATATAGGGTGGCCACCTGTGTCTGCACACCAGGATAGGGGAAGAAACAAGAAAGAAACAATGGCTTCTGCCAGCTCCTCCAGCAGGGAGAAAGCTGCCCCTCTATCCCTCACAATGAAAATTGACAATCAAGTTCCTCTCCGTATGCCCCTGGTGTCTTTTGAGCTGTTGCCCCAGCGCTGGAGCTCACAGCAAGTAAGTCTGTAAGCAACAAAGTCCCTGTAGGAGGAGCACCTGGGACTGCAATCACCCTGTTTTTTCTTTGCCACAATGTTCACTGGTTTTCACATCTAGAAGTTACGCGGACTTCTCTCCCCAGCACTGGAACCCTGGGCTGAGATGCCTGGTACTGACCTGGGACCCCTTGGTCTTCTAGGAGGAGACCTACACAGCCAAGATATCCCTCCCAATATTTATGGTCATTCATGGGTATGGGAACATCCTGTGCTGTGTCTCTGTCCTTTCTACCAATGTCAAGTTGATTTCTTCTGTGTGTCTTTAATTGTAGGGCTTTAGTTCAGCTAGATTTCAGGCAATTCTCAATGATGGTTGTTTTGTAGTTTAGTCATAATTTTGATGTGGTTGTGAGAGGTGGTAAGCACAGAGTTTACCTACTCTGCCATCTTTACTGGAAATCCTCCAAAACAGCCTATCCTTGATCATTATTACTAGTCAGTCTTCAGGCCATATTCAATGAAGACTAGTTCTTATTGAGTAAAACAAGCATGTGGGAAGCTGAGATGGGGATTGGACAATGAGCTTCATTACACTATTGAGGGCTTTGTTTGGTTGGGATATGTTGTCTGGTACTCTAGACCTAAAACTGGAGTTACCCAGACCTTTTACAACATCCCTGAGAAGGAATCCCTTTATCCATTATTTAATTTGTCTTAGCCTTTATGATGTACAGAAGGCCATAGAGAGCTTTCAGCACAATCCCTGGCTTTAGTTTGAATAGTAATCTTAGTGCTACAAAAAAGTCCAGCTTCACAAGGTATATGCTTGTAGCACTTAAAATTGTAATTAATGAATTATATGTGTGACTCTTTTTTATTGTAGTCTCCCTTTTAGACTGCAAGTTCTCTCAGAGGCAATAGCATTCTTGTACATGTCCACACGCCTGTGAATTGTATAATGCCTGACATAGAGTATTTGATCACTAAATGCTTCCTGAATAAATATACGAAAACTGAGAGCAATGCACAGAGATCAAAGTTGGATTCAGTATAGTCTAGCCTACAGATGTGAAGAGAGAACTTTCTTCTACAATACCTTGCCATTTTATATCAGCCCTGTCTTGGAACTTTTGCTAAACCACACTTTCGCCATGTTAAATTTACCACATAGTTTTCTGCCATAATGTGAATTTTTGCCAGTCATTCATTCCAGTCACATCAAAAGAACACAGAACCATAATTAAAAATGGACAACTTCCCAAATCAAATGCAACTCTGACCCAAGTCAGGAGGGGAAGAAACAGTAATTCATTCTGGCACCTTAATTAATTATCACACAGATTGCTTATTGATTTTCTTGTATTCAGTCCAATGCTTTACAAGGCACACTCCTTTCAAACAAAGTGTGGACAGAATAAGGAAGGCCTACAGATCAAAATATATCTAAATATTTGGCAAAACAAGATCAGAGATTTTCCTAGGAGTCATTTAAAATTGTGCCCAGGCATGCATATATATATATATATATATATATATATATATATATATATATATATCCTGTTAAATACTTGAAAACACATTTCTTTTACTTAGGTGACCAAATTTCTGGGACCGTGAAGCAAGACAAAAAACATTTCGAAGTCAAAGTTGCCCCAAGGGGATTTTTTCTTGGTAGGTTATGACGAGTATTCAGATAAAGTAGGAAATCCAGCCAAGAATTATTGGTAGAACCAGAGAGGAGATGAGTGAGACAAGAAAGCAGGAGACTGATCAAGAAAAGTAGGCAGATCTAGTTATGAGAATCCTGCTTAGAAAGTAAAAATGAAAGAATTATAAGCTGTGCTTCATCAAAGAAACATAGAATACAAAAGAGAGAGAAAAAAAATGAAAATAAAGATTGAATGCAGGAGGCAGAAGGAAGACATTGAAAGAGTGAGGAAAGGACAAAAATTCTACAAGAAACATATGGGAACATCATACAATAAGAAGGGAGATAATGTTAAAATTCAGAATTGCCCAGCCTTACAAAAGGACCTTTCACTTCTTGGGGGTCCTAGTAAAGGTTTAGACATCCCTACTACATGCTATTTCAGAGGTATTTTTTCACACATCTTCTTTCTCGAATTAGCTTTATGTTCTATTCTTAGAGAAAAATGAGAGGGACAGAACTTAAGATACCAGAACCCTGTTCCCCTATATCATGGGTACATTGCCCAGCTTTATTCCCTATAGTTTCAGGCATAGAGTCACATATATCAAACCCACACTAGGAGATTCTGTAGAAGGCTTCACAATCTTACAACTTTGTCCAGGAAACCCTATTTAAATTTCTTATATTTCTATCAAGGCAGTTTCTGTGGGGCTCAGGTGAAGGATTAAGCTATGGGAATGTAGCTGGAGTTAGGGGAGAGGAAGGAGGGAGGGGAAAAGATCACTGAGAATTCAGAGAACCATAAAATGGGATATTTTCCATTTTGTTAAGAATTCCAAAGGTATCATTATTTTTCTAATATCTTACGTATTTTAATTTTTATTGAAAGTAATCATTTATTATTCCCTAATAAGATTCCTGTCATTAAGATTGGAATATGAAATGGAACAGCTGCTGTGGAAAACAGTTTAGGGGTTCATGACAAAGTTAAACATAAGAATTACCATATCAAAGGAACAAGACAAACAAATAAACAAAAACTCATAAGCACAGACAACAGTTTAGTGGTTACCAGAGGGCAAGGCGGGGGGAGTGGTAGAAGAGGGTAAAGGGGGTCCAATATACAGTGATGGAAGGAGAACTGACTCTGGGTGGTGAACACACAATGTGATATACAGATGATGTAATACAGAATTGTACACCTGAAACCTATGTAACTTTACTAATCACTGTCACCCCAATAAACTTTAATTTAAAAAGAAGAAAAGAATTACCGTATCACCTAGCAATTCTACTCGTAGGTATAGACGTAAAAGAATTGAAAACAGGTGTTAAAACAAAAACTTGTATAGGAATTGTTCACATGAGCAATACTCATAATAGCCAAAGGATGGAAAAAAGACCAAATTTCCATCAACTGATGAATAGATAAACAAATTGCGGTATAGCCTTACAATGGAATGTTATTCAGCCTTAAGAACTAATGAAGTACTGATACATGCTACCCCATGAACAACGCTTGAGAACATTACACTAAGTGAGAAGCCAGACACAAAAGGCCACATGGTGTATGATTCCTTTTACAGGAAATATCTAGAATAGGTACATCCACACAAACAGAAAGATTAGTGGTTGCCAGGGCCCGGGGGAGGGAGGAATGTGGTATGAATGCTTAATGGCTTAAGGGGGCTTCCTTTCCGGGTGATGAAAATGTTCTCCAACTAGACAGTCGTGATGGTTGCACAACACTGTGAATATACTAAATGCCACTGAATTAACTGTCCATTTTTAAAAGGTGTGTTTTTACCACAATAAAAAAGAATGAGCTACAGAAGTGAAAAAAGAAAAAAAAAATGGGATATTTTCCAATCACAGTGACTTACTGCTACCCAACAAACAGCATATGTATGTCAAATTTTCAAACTTTAATGGTGTGTACAACTAAATAAATAGGCTTTTGTGCCATTTTAAGTGGGAGGATTTTATAAACTGGAGGTAAACAGATATGCAATTCCAACTGAAATTGAATGTTGCTTAACCTTGAGGCTGAGGTTTCATCTCAGTTGACCTTGGAGGTATACAACCACCATATTCTGCTTCCTACTGCCCCTCCCAGCAATGAGACATGTGTATTTCTTTCTATTGTAAAGAAGGAAAGGTCCACACAGTCTGTATTTTTTGGACCTGAGCCAATATCCTGAGGCGACCCTGCTACCTTTAAGCTGCTACAGCTTGTGCATAACTGGCTGGGCAGCTTAAAGTATCACAGAGATACCTGACTAGAGTTAGGGCAAGTGATGGAGTTTTGTACTATATATATATATATATATATATATATATATATATATATATATATATATATATATATATATATATGAAAAGTTTGCACTTACATGGTGGAAAGTTCATGAACTTAATTGTCTCACCTTGCGTGTGTATATGTGTGCGTGTGTGTGTGTGTGTGCGTGTGCACGCACATGTGTAATATTCTGACTCAGAACAGGTTTTATTTTTTCTCAAACAGTTCTTATAATCAAAAGTTAACTTTATATTGATATATAATTCATCAACTATAAAATTCACCCTTTTAAAATATAAAATTCAGCATTTTTAGTATATTCACAAGGTTGTGCAACCACCACCGCTATTCAATTCTAAAACATTTCAGCATCTCAAAAAGACACACCACACCATTAAGCAGTCACTCTCTACTCTCCCCTCTCCCAGCCCATGACAAAAATTAATCTGCTTGTCTGTCTCCATAGATTTGACTGTTCTGGACATTTCATATAAAAAGAATCATACAATACATGGACTATTGTGTCTGACTTCTTTTACTTAGCATAATGTTTTCAAGGTTCATCCATGTTGTAGCATGTATGAGTGTCATGCAGGGTGTCACGCGGGGTCTCTGGTCCCACTCCCCACATAAGAACGCAGGACATGGTAAGGCCAAAAAAGAACACCCACGGAGCCATAGGTAGGGGAGTCATACCACTCACTATAGTCTCCGCCGGCAGCTGGGTTGGAGACACACGCAGTAGGATCCACGTGATCTGCAGTCCGCCATTCACTTTTCCTGCCTGCCAACCAACCAACCAATCAGCGCAGTCCCAGCAGTTACATCAGTAGCCAACTGGCTAACCGGTTACAGCTGATGGCTAACCAATAACAGTCAATGGTCATTCACCACCCAAGCCAGCACTTCCCCACGTGAGGCCGAGAGCCTGGAAACTGCTCTCTGGGACTCTGTCCCCACACTTCACCCCTCCAGGGTCTCGTCTCACAATCTATGTGAGAAGCATCTTCCGCGAGGAGCCATGTGTCTAGAACCTAGCTCACGAAAAAAAGAAAAGGTTGCAGTCCTTCTGGGCACAGCCAGGATTCCCATAAACAAGACTGCAGTCTGCGTCAGTGTCAACTAGGTGCCAAACCCTCTGCACATTAGAAGGAGACCAATGTATGGACAGCTCCACATGGGTGGGGCCTCTGATCCCTGCTGGTCCCCTCTGATCAGGTACCTTGGCCCCACCCAATCAAGCTGAAAGGAGTCAGCCTTAAACAGCCGCATGAAATCCTGGAGGGACATGGGTCCCGCTTTCTTGGACGTCTGCTTTAGGCTTCACCGGAATTGTTGTTCCAGATGCAACTGTTTCCAAAGTTCCAAAAAGAGTGCATTGTGTTGTCAGTCTATTTTTTCAGATCAACCCCGGCCGCCATGAGATCACACCACATTGGCTTGCGTGTTACTCTCTGAGGCCCGCGACCTCGCCCCCTTACCATTGATTTGGGCTTCCAGGTCACGACTTCTCGGACCTCCTGTCAACTTCCTTGCCACCAGCTTTCAACATCCCCTAGGGTCGCCATGGCAATCATAACTTCATGGATCCGCTGCCCCACATAGGGCATAAGAATGGCAACCAAGGATCCAAAAGTGGGGTAGTATCCAAAACCAGTTCTCTCATGCTGGCTGTAAAAAGCTCGTCATCCAGCCCCCCGCATATTAGGGTTGAACATAGCATGTCTCATACCCATTTCACGGATGATCTGAGTAAGTTCCATATACAATCGCCATTTACTCACAGTGTCTTGCAGCTCGCCAGCCTCTCCCCATACTGTGCCTACTGCAGCAGTGAGCCACTCCATTAGAATGCGGTTGCCATGGTCTTGGGCCAACCTATGGTAACTCTGTAACCTTTGTCGCAGGGATGGATGCCCCATCACGAAGGCTAGCTTTTCCATTTCGCCTCAGGAGCAGAGAATGCTCTCTGCCCCCTCATCCCATAAATGTAGCAGCCAAGCCGAGACTGGCTCTCCAGGGCGCTGTCGGCACCACCTCCCCACTCCTGCAACTCAGTGGGAGTGTAAGGGGTGTAGGCTGTGAACTCAGTCACAGCTGGGCTGCCGGCAGCAACGCTCCGAGGGTCCAAAGGTTGCTCACGGTTTACCTTTTGCTTCAAGAATGGCAGGGCTTGGGGGTTGGGAGCTATATTGTTTTCACTTGCTTCCTCCGCCTCTGCCTCAGAGTCTCCACTGTGGGGCTCCTCCTCTAATAGGAGGACCCGAGCTTCCAATGTCTCCCACCGGGACACATGGTCCCACACCTGGGATATTCCAGCAAGTGCTTCCTCTGAGTTATGATGCACCGCTGTGAGAACCTCCTCCAACTGATGGTCCCGAGCTTCCAGTGCCTCCCATCAGGGCTGCTCGTCCTGCACCTGAGCTATTACATTAACTGGGTCCTTCATGTTACGATGCAACGTGGTGAGTAACATCTAGCCCACATGGCCAGCTGTACCCTTCACGTCCTCCAGCAACCACTCAGCCAGAACCTGCAGGGCCCTCTCCACGCTGGCTGGAGAGCCATCCATGTCCTCCCAACCCTCCTCAGGGGTCCAGCTTCTGAGAATAGTGGCCACCAGGTACCACACACTGTGTGGGAGCCACATGTCCTGCCCAGAGTCAGATGCCATTTATACCTGGCTGGAATCTTGCTCACCGCTCCAAGTGTCTGAGTGGGTGGTGGCCTTGGTGCAAGATGTCCACAACCCTTGGAGCCCATGGCAGCAGCAGATTACCATAAAGCAGGCAACACCTTCTATAGTCAACAGGGTGGTGTGCCCTCTGAAGGCTTGAGTCTCCCAGGCAGACTGCGCCTCCCATTCCCAGTGCAGCTCCTCACAGGTCTCCCGAAGCTGAACTTTCACACGCTGGAAAGCTTCACCCAGCACCATACCCTTCTCGCTGTGCCATTTGTCATGCAGGGACTCAGGTGGAGTTTCTGGTCCCGCTCCCCACATAAGAACGCAGGATACGGTGAGGCCAAAAAGGAACACCCATGGAGCCATAGGTAGGGGAGTCGTACCACTATAGTCTGGCTGGCGGCTGGGTTGGAGACACAGGAAACATGAGCCACATGATCCGCAGTCTGCCATTCACTTTTTCTGCCTTCCAACCAACCAACCAACCAACCAATCAACGCAGTCCTGGCAGTTACATCAGTAGCCAATTGGCTAACTGGTTACAGCTGACAGCCAACTAATCACTGTTGATGGTCATTCACCACCCGAGCCAGCACCGCCCCACATGAGGCCGAGAGCCTGGAAACTGCTCTCTGGGACTCTGTCCCCACAATGAGGTACTTCATCCTTTTTCATGGCTGAATAATACTCCATTGTGTGGATATAACATACTTTTTTCATATTCATCAAATGTTGATGGACATTTGGATTATTTCCACTTTTGACTGGTATGAATAATGCTGCTGTGAACATTCATGTATACATAGTTTTATGGACATATGTTTTAACTTATCTTGAGTATATGTCTGGGAGTTTAATTACTGGGTGATATGCTAACCCTAGATTTAACTTTTTGATGAACTGCCAAACTGCTTTCCATAATGACTGTACTGGTTTACATTCCCATCAGCAATGCATTAGTTTTCCAGTTTCTCCGTATCTTCACCAACATTCATTCACTCCCCCTTTTTTTTTTATTATAGCCATTCTACGTGATGTGAAGTGGTATCTCACAATGGTTTTGATTTGCATTTCTCTAATGACTGACACTATTGAGCATCTTTTTCATGTGCATATTAGCAACTCGTATATCTTCTTTGGAGAAATGTCTATTTGAATCCTTTGCCCTTCTTAAAATTGTGTTGTTTATCTTTATATTGTTGATTTGTAAAAGTTCTTGATATATTGTAGATATATAATTTGTATATTTCCCATTATATTGGTTGTCTTTTCATTTTCTTGATAGTGTCCTTTGATGCACAAACATCCTTTATTTGATGGAGTCTAATTTATCTAGCTTTTCTTTGCTTGCTTGTGCTTTAGGTGTCATATCTAAGAAACCATCGCCTAATCCAAGGTCACAGAGATTTACACCTATATTTTCTACTAAGAGTTTTATAGTTTTAGCTGAACACACACTCACACACACACACACACACACACACACACTATAAACTTTACCGTTTTAAAATATGAAATTCAGCAATTTTAGCATATTAACAATGTTGTGCAATCATCACCACTTCTCAATTCTAAAACATTTCATCATCCCCCAAAGAAACACCACATCCATTAAGTAGTCACTCTCTATTCTCCCCATGTAACCTTTGGTCCATTTGGAGTTATGTTTTTGTATATGTTGTGAGGTAGGGGTTCGAGTTCATTCTTTCTTATGTGGATATCCAGTTGTTCCAGCACATTTGTTTAAGAGAACTTTCATTTTCCATTGAACAGTTTTGGCACCCTCGTCAAAAATCAATTGAATATATATATTGAAACAATTGAATATATATATATATATATATATATATATATATATATATATTGAATCAATTGAAAAAAAAAAAAAATATATATATATATATATATATATATATATATATATATATATATATATATTCCTTCTGGACTTTCAACTTTATTCCACTGATCTATTCCATGTTTATCCTTAAGCCAGTACCATGCAGTCTTGATTACTGTACCTCTGTAATATTAATAGACTAAAGAGGGAGAAATCAACAAATGATCATCTCAGTAGACACAGAAAAAGCATTTAATAAAACTCAATACTCTTTCATGATAAAAACAATAAACTAAGAATACAAAGGAACTTCCTCAATCCAATAAAGGTAATCTATGAAAAACCCCAAATTAGAAGCATGCTTAAGTGGTGAAAAACTGAAAGTTTTACAGTGTACATCAGGAACAAGACAAGAATGTCCACTCTTCCTAGTTCTATTCAATATTGTACTGGAGACACAGGGTAATAGGCAGGACAATTATGCAAGAAAATTAAATTATAAAAAGCCAGACTAAAAAAGAAATAAAACTATTTATTTCTAGATGACATGATCATGTACATAGAAAATCCTCAGGTATCCAATAAAAATCTATTCGAGATAACAAACGAATTTAACAAGGTTGCAAGACATAAAATCAATACACAAAAATATACAACAGTAATGAATAATCTGAAAATGAAATTAAGAAAAAATGCCATTAATAATAGCATAAAAATACTTAAAAATAAATTTAACCAAGGAAGTACAAGACTTACACATTGAATACTATAAAACATCATTTAAAGGAATTAAAGAACAACTAAATAAATAGAAAGACATACTGTATTCATGGATTAGAAGACAATGTTGTTAATATGGAAATACTCAGAGTGGTCTGCAGATTCAATGCAATGCCTAACTAACAAAATTCCAACTCTGATTTTTTTTTTTTTTTGCCGAAATGGATAATTTAAAACTTTATAAAGAATTACAAGGAACTCTGAATAACCAAAATAATTTTAAAAAGCAAGAATAAAGTTGGAGGAATCACACATCTTGATGTCAAAACTTACTACAAATCTATAGTAATCAAAACATTGAGATTCTGGCATAAGGATAGACACATAGATCAATGGAATAGAATGGAGAGTGCAGAAAAAAATACATTTATGGTCAATTGATTTCACCTAAGGTGTCAAGATCATTCAATGGGGAAAATAGTATTTTCAATATATGTATAGGTATTCTTACACACATATTTATTGTATACGTATGAGACAGTGGTTGGTATAAAAATATTTCATTGAATCTGTTTATCAAGTTGCTCATTCTTTAGTTTCTGGAAACACTAAGGAGCAAAAGGAAGTAATACACTGTGATAGGTCTTTTACATCACTTGAAATATATGGGTGATTGCTCTGTTTTACAGGTAAGGATACTTAGTCTCAGAAAGCTAAGAATTTTCCCATAGGAAAATGCGTAGATCACAAAACTTGAAGGTGGCATATCCTGGATCTAAAGCAGGATGTATAACCCCATAATGCAAGACGTTTCCATTGCACCAAGCAGATTAACAAAATTTTACTAATGTTTTCATCACACCTGAGGGAATGGCCTAGCACATACTCCAATCATCAGTCTTTCGTGCACTATTGCCCATTGCCAAATGAGGACTAGAGGTGACATTGACCTCAAAGACCTGGTAATGCACTTTTTTCCTTTGTTAGGGTTCAAAGCATAAAGAAAGCTTCACGTTGAGATCTGTAAGGGGGAAAAGGTAGATGGGGGGAAGAATATGATTTCTGCCCATTTTTTTAACCTCCAGTCAAGCCCTTCTTTGATATCTGTATGAGAACACACATTGTTTCGTAGCATGTTAGAACTGCATCATTTATCAGACACACAAGGAAAACTATGGAAAATAAAAGGATAGGCACTGGAGGGAGTTAAACTAGAGTTTACACTTATTAGCTGTGCAACCTTTGGAAATTTGATTGATCTCTCTGCATCTCTGTGTACTAAGAATTTAAACTTGCTCTAAAAAGGTCTAGTCTTTTCCCTCAGCTCCTAGAAGATAATCTTTGTTTGCCTGGGGGCTCTGGGCTTGCCAGATAGTAATAATGTGACATAGAGTAGGGGCTTTGCATCACACGGTATCAGTGGACCTACAAACTGAAATCAACCATGAGGGCAATCAACCAGTCATGTCTACATAAAAGAGTCTCAGTACAAAGTCTGAACTCTGCAGCTTGGGTGATCTTCTATGGTTGGCAATACTCCTTGCATAGTGTCACACATCAATACTAAGAGAGTAATTGGTCCTGACTCCACACAGAGAGGATGATGGAAGCTCCATGTTTGGTACTTTTCCTGATTCTGCCCTATGTGCTTCATCCCTTGGCTGATTTTAATTTGTATCCTTTCACTATAAGAAACCATAACTGTGAATACAAGCATAATACCTTTCAGTACGTTTTGTGAGTCTTTCTAGTGAATTATCTTACATAACAGTGGTTTTGGGAATCATTCAAACTTGCAGTTGGTATCTGAGTGAGGGTGGTCTTGAGCACTTGTCCTCTAACTTCGTAGCTGGCCCTAAATCTTTGCAACCTTAGTTTTCTCATCTCTAAAATAGGAATGATACCACCTACCTACTTGAACGATAATTATAAAGACAAAATAAGACATTAAAAGGGCCCAGAACTCAGTATGTTTCTGAATAAAAGGCAGGTGTTATTACCAACTACACATCATTAATCACCATCATCAATAATCATTTTTGTATGCCTTATGAAATATAAATGCTATCTCTTTCACACATAAGTGTCTCAACTCTCCAATGATTCTTGGAAATAATTAATATTTTCATTATGGATGAGAAAATAGAGGGCTAGTGCAAGTAAGTGACTTATTAATTAATGTATTCAATAGGAAAGTGTTGAGTGCCTACTTCATGCCAGGCATTGTGCTAAGTGTTGGAGATGCAGTGGGGAACAAAGAAGACATGACAGTAGCAGTCATGGGGTTTACTCTCCAGTGAGAGAGACAAACGTTAAACAAATAAATAACAAAATATAGAATTAAATTATTGATAAATACTATGAAAAAACAGGACGATTATATATAATAATAAGTGACACTGGTAGGACTTGAACCCAGATTTTTGAAGACTAGTGTTCTATCAGGGCACTAGGGGGTTTCCCTTGAGAGGATTTTCAATGCTAAATATAGAACAATCCCAGGCAAACCAGGATGGTTAGTCACCCTGAAGTCTAGTGTCTAGTGACTTGGCTCTTCCTATTGTAAATACAATTCTTATATGTGTGGACTTTGTAAGGGATTGTTTCTAGTGAGTTACTAACAGAAGAGAATCAGATGGCAGATATCCCAAGAATTGTTAATGTCAAAAGCCACTCATGGGAAAATCACTGCCACAGGCTCCTTTGAGACCAGGCTTTTTTTGCAATGAGCTCCAGGCCATCTTTGGTGGAGTGCTGCTCCAGTTGGAGAAGAAAGCTACAGTGTGGTCAGGAAGCAGATGCATGAGTGTGCACTTCAGGTTAGTTTCATAAGCAGTGACTCTCACTTATGCTTTTATTAAAGTAAAAGGTTTTCTTTTTTAAATCTTAAAATCACCCGCAGTTCCAAAAGCAGTTAATTTACATAAGTCACACACAAACCCAGTTAGGGAGCAAAACAGAGCTTGCAACCAGCAAAGGCAACTGCCACTAAAGTGAAGCTGAACAGTTCCCTTAAGTATCTAGGGCCAGCTGGATCCTGAGCTGCTATGGTTCGTACTTTTTTTTTTTTTAAGAATTTTTACATTTAGGGAGCCAGAATAATGCATAGCTAATTAGGAATGGAAGTTGAAACCAGGAAGATCCTAGAGTCTACCCAGGAGAGTGGTGGTTTTGGACGTGGGGAAGAAGAAAAGATATAGCAGCAAATATTTCAGGGCATAGTCTTGGGGTTAGAAGAACTCTCATACCTGAGACAAGAACACTTCTTGTCACCTGAAGGCTGTCCCCAATTTTTATATCGTCTACCCATTGATTTAGCTCTAAGAGATGCATACAGATTTAGACTTGATAGTCTCTGAGAAGTTGAGGTAAACTCAAGGGTTTGCCATGCCTGTATTTATAGACATTTTAAGGAAAGTATCCCGAAGGAGTTCTTTCTCACGTTAGGTGCTATGATTTGTGTTGAGTGAAATCAGCTTTGGTACCCTGGCCACAAATGATTGGATCAGGAATGTGTGCATAGATAAAGGAAGATGGGGAATATTTATGCCATTGTCCTACATCACCTCAGCTTTGGGTGGCCTGCACCTCGTCAAGGAGAATAAGAAGCCTAGGGTTTATCCATTTGGGTTCTTGACTAAGGCAAACTATCTGACAGTTACTTATTCCTCCTCTTCACTTTACCTTAATCTCTCCCCTCCTTCTAATTTTTTTTTAATAAAACAGAATGTAGCAAAATCTGATAATGAATTACAAATAGTTAGAAGGTAACAACCACTGATGCCTTTTTACAAAATACTTTCTGGGATATTAACTCTAATTGCTTTTCCTGTAACTAAGAAGGAAGTACAGAGCAGTAGTGATTTAGAGATTGGACCTTTGGAATTAAGCAAGAGTGAGTCCTTGTACTCACTGTGGGACCTTTAACAAGTCATTTAATCATCTTAAGCCTCAATTTCATAATCTGTAAAAGTGACGATTAAATAAAGTACCAAATGTAAAATGCTTGAAGAGTGCCTAGAGCACAATAAAACAGTCAGTATACTCAACACTGGCTATTGTTTTCATTGTTACATTATAATTCCTCCTACTGCCCTTAGTACTCCTAATAACACTCTTGATAGACAGCAGGGGTCTGATAAAATTGTCTCAGTACAAGTAAGTTTTGTGGATTCAGCATCCAAGATGGAAAAGAAGGTAGGGAAAGGGAATGCAGGCTTGTCTGGGACATTGTGCTAGAAGATCCTGGGCTAGGGAGGACACCACTGAGTATATTAGAGTTGGGCAGTTTGGAGAAGGAGAAGCAAGCAGAGAGTATGAAGAACAATGGGGACCTACTTCACCTACCTCACAATTTGGTGTATCTTAACACTTGACAATGTTTACACATTCATTTCTATAGAATAGGTTTTCTCTTCTCTTGCTTGAGGAAGATTTCCTCTTCTCTTGAGGAAGGTTTTAGAGTTGAGGACGGGAATAACAAGGAATATTTAGGCATCCCCAAATGAGGTGGTGTCTAACTATGTATGTAGAAGCGTACCATGGCTGAAAACAGTTCAGAGGAGTACAGAATGCTGCTTCCATTTAAGGAAGAAAACACTGATAATCTACTTAAATGAAAATCAATTTTAGTAGCTCCTTTATTACACTTTTATGGTCTGCAAAGTTCCATCCTTTTTATACTGTAGAATGAATGCTATGTAATTCTATACCAATGATAAATTTTCCTTTAGAAGAGAAGTGAAGGTTTTAACTTTTTAATAAGAATTATTTCCCTAGACTCTTTATCCAGTATTCAAAATGTTTAATTTGTAAGGTTATATCTTTGATTCATAAAACTTTAAGTGACACTAATCAGGCTCAGCTATTTTCATTATTAATGTACTACAGTGCTAATCTAGTGTGACTTGACTCTTTAGCCATACTATTAAAGTTTTTCTTTGCCCTAAAGCAGAGTTTAAGATTACCAATAACGTTTAATATTCTTGTATGATCTACTTATTTTACTGACATTATACTCATTGAAGGTTAACTGGCACTGATAAGTAGGTGTCTATTTAAAAATACACATTTAGTTCTGGTATTTGCAGGGGACTGGTCTAATCTCAACATCACAAGTAAAGTGGCACTAAAGGTGAAACTTATAATACGAAAAAACAAAGTAATTAAAATAAAAGACAGCATAACTTATAGCCTTCTCTAGGTTTTGATCTTTCTAGATTTATTATTATAATAAGTCCTCATTAATGTGGACCTTACATTCTCAAGTTTTGTGATCATTTGGACACAGGCTGGGCTTAAGTTGACCTTGCATTATCTGTGAAGAAAGGCTTTGCTAAGCAAATTAATGGTATAAACAGAAATGCTGGAGGAATTTTCAAAGGACTTAATAGACCAAACTCTGCCTTCAAATACTTTAATTCCATCCCATTATTACAGTGATTACAATGACAAATGAATCTTATCTTTCATTAAAGCAGGCCCAGCATGATTCTTACTCATCACCAACTACCCAGCACTCATTTTCACATATTCTACTGTTTAGATTCATCACCAGTTCAGACTGGTCTCTCCCACAATTAGTTTGAATTAATAGTGCTAATTGTTGACCATTTGGATAACTAAGTATCCTTTTTTGGTAAAGCTTCATTTATATGCTTATGTTAACATGTAACAAATGTGATTATATATATATATATATATATATATATATATATATATATATATATATATATATATATATATATATATATATCGGATCCCCTTTACCCTCATCTACCACCCTCTTCCCCCCTTACCCTCTGGGAACCACTAAACTATTGTCTGTGTCTGTGAGTTTTTGCTTAGAGAAAGAATCATGCAATGGAGTATGTCAGAAGCATGTATTTCAAATGTGTTACAAAAATGCATTACTCCAGTTGAACCATGACAAGGTTCACAAACCACATAATTAGAAGTGCCTACATTTCTTTCAGAGTTAAGAAAATGAAGGGAGAATCAAGAATACAAAAGCAACCCCAGCACTGAATCTCAAGAAAATAGGCTTTAAATGTTACATCACACTATGTAATCGCGGGGGAGTTTAAGTGGGAGAGAGGGCTCAGTGAAGAAATTAGGTATCTCATAAAATCTAAACTAAAGTCAGCAAACTCCTAGTACATCAAAGAAACTGTCTCCTTTGCAGGTACTCACTTGAAAAAAAAGCACTTTCCAAGGACAGATCTATATGTTGTAGGTATGCAAGAGATTTGTAGGTGTTTCTAATTAGTTATCACAGCAACCCTGTAAGAAAAATTGCCATTATCCAGCTTGGACAAAGTAAACACCCGAAGCACACAGGGTTTGGAGAACTGCCCTTCGTCTCCAGCAGTGTTGCAGAGTTGAGATGGAATTCTAAGTCACCAGCATCATCACTCCTTGACTGGTGGCAGTGATGCCTGAGCTATCCCTGCTGCTAATACCGTAGAAGTGCAAATGGAGTAGCAGTGGCATCAGCAGTTGTTGCTGTATACCTCCCCGCAGGCCCTAAGTACTTAATTAACATGCGTTTTTCTCTGAATCCTCACCATACAGTGAGGTAGGTACTATTACCC
This sequence comes from Rhinolophus sinicus, assembly GCF_057876585.1. Classification (NCBI taxonomy): domain Eukaryota; kingdom Metazoa; phylum Chordata; class Mammalia; order Chiroptera; family Rhinolophidae; genus Rhinolophus; species Rhinolophus sinicus. The sequence continues at coordinate 70,405,270 of NC_142518.1, read as the reverse complement.
TTAATTTATAGAGGAGACTGATATAGAAAGAGGGTAGGTGACCTTCCTAAGGTGACACAAGTAGTTAGCATTAGAACTGGGACTGGACTCACAGTCTGACTACAAATTCTAGTCACAAAGAACTTCATCTCCAGCAAACCAAACTGCTCCCAGCCTTTAGCAATACTCAGTACAGTGGTGCAGGACGCTCACTTGCCTCTGGTGAGGGTAACTCCTCATCTACCTCAGCTGGCTAAAAGTCTGTGTTAATAAGGTCTGGCCCTCCAGGCCTGATGTGTGTGCTTAATTTTCACCTTTCTTAAATTCACTTCATTTTAATTTGTGCCATAGCCTGGTGACAAAACCCCAGCTATAGTTAGATCATCAACCAAAGAGGCAAATACTGTCGATAAAGAGAATGGAAGACAGGAAAACACACACCGTCTTAAAGCAGATGTCCCATTAATGGTGAGAAGGAAAGCACAATAAGCCTCATTTTATAGATTTTATAACCAAGAATCAAACAGGCTAAGTGATGTAATTTCACACAGTCAAGGAGTCCAATAAGTGGCAGGATCAAGATTCAAACCTAGTTTCGTTTATGCCAAAGCTCATGCCATTTCCAGTTTCCCACATGGTTCCCCACATGCTTGAGCTCGGGGAAGTACTTTCTGGAGCTAGACTATCTGGGCTTGAAACCACATTCTAACACTTCCTGTCTTGGAAAAGGTACCTAATCTTTCTGTGTCTTGGTTCTTTTATCTGTTACTAACAGAACCTATCTCACGGAGTTGTGAAGACTGAGATGATGCATTTCCAAGGAAACATGGGTACACCAGTACCCATAGATATATTCCTCACACTGTTGCTGTTTCTTGTCTGAATTCCTGGTTTCTGCTCATTCGATTAGCACTCTCTGATATCCAATGGCCAACAGTTATTAAAATGTAAACTAATTAAAATTAAAAACTCAGTCTCTTAGTCACACTAGTTACAGTTCATGTATTCAATAGCCACATATACCTAATAGCTACTATGTTGGGTAGCTCAGATATGAAACACATTTCCACATTGCAGAAAGTTTCATTGGACACAAAGAAAAATCACTTAAGTTTACACAAACATGTGTATGTAAGTGAATAGAGGGGAAACTGGAAAGATGAAAATGAGACCGTTGAGGATGGGACAGGGTTTAAGCAGGGTGTTCATGTTTTGTTTGATATGCTTTCAGATTGTTTGACAGGGGAATATATTCATTATTATTCTTGAAATCTTAAAAAAACACCACAATAACTTTTTTTAAAGTAAGCAAACTTTGAGAAAAATACTACTTTCAGATCTTAGGATAAGGAAGCTCTCCCTAAGCAAACCAGAAAAGCCTAAAGGGGTGAGGGAGGCACCCTTCTTGATAGAGGGTATTCACGTAAGGACTCTATTTGATTGTTTCCTCAGTGTCTGGCACACAGCAAACATGTGCTGCCAAAGAAAGTGTTAATTAGAAAAACGCTCTGCTGTGGTCAGAGGCAAGGGGGTGGATTTTTTTTTCTTTTCACTCAGTTAATAAGGAGCCTTTGTGAGATACAATTCTCCAAGGGGCAAAACAGCCCCTTCAGCCTGGCCTTGCCCAGCCCAAGAGATTCCCAAGCCAAATTTAGAGCAAGTGTGGGAACAGAGCCAGGAGTGCAGTTTCCAGGCTCTCGGCCTCACGTGGAAAGGTGCTGGCTCAGGTAGTAAGTGGCCATCAACTGTGATTGGATGGCCATCAGCTGTGGCTAGTTGGCCATCAGCTGTAACCAGTGAGCCATTGGCCACTAATATAACTGCTGTGGCTAGGCTAGCAGAAAATGGGGGCTAGCAAGAAGATGGTGGCTGGCAAGCGCGGATTGCAGAAAGGTGGATGCCACCAGCAAGAATACAGTGATATGACTCCCCTGTCTATGGCTCCGTGGGTGTTCCTTTTTGGCCTCACAATATCCTGCGTTCTTATGCAGGGAGTGGGAGCTGAGACCCTGCAGGCTGCCCCGCATGACAGCAAGTCTTGTGTCATGCAGGGTCTCTGGTCCCACTCCCTGCACAAGAACGCAGGAAATGGTGAGACCAAAAAGGAACACCCACGGAGCCATAGACAGGGAGTCATACCACTATATTCTCACTGGTGGCTGGGTTGGAGACGCAGGAAGCAGGAGTCACACGATCTGCAATCTGCCATCCACTTCTCTGCCAACCAACCTACCCAACCTTGCTAGCTACAATCCACACTTGCTAGCTTAGCCACGGCAGTTATATTAGTGGCTAATGGCGAACTGGTTACAGCTGATGGCCATCTTATCACAGCTGATGGCCATCTACTTCCCACGCCAGCACCTTTCCATTTGAAGCAGAGAGCCTGGAAACTGCTCTCTGGAACTCTGTCCCCACATCTTGAAATATCAGGCAACAAGCACATGAAGAAAATCAGAAGCCATCCTATGCCCAGCAAAAGAAGATGGTGAAAGTTTCCTCTCCCAGGCAAAGGGCCAAGGAGCAAGGGCTAGCCATGTGGACTTATTTGATACCTTAGAGTGATGTCCTGCATTATTCCATGGCTCCTCACCAAAAAGGTTGATAAAGTAAAGCAAGAAACAGAAAATCAATCCCAATGAGAACAATAGCTTTTAACTTTTAGATTAAGGGGGAAAGCTATAATGAAAAGGCTCTGACAATTCAACTATTGTTGAAAGAAAAAAAATGATTCCCCAAAGCTCTCAAGCATTCCCACTTCCTAACCACCACTGACACTTGCTCTTTCCTAGGCCATTTTTCCTAGGAGGAAGTTCTCCTCACCTTCTGTTATCTTGGGGGAGAAGCCAAGGAGCAACTTGGCTGAAAGCACAAAGTCTCAGTAGTGATTGCCACATCAAGATTTTCCAAAAACCTTTTCTTCTGATCTTGACAAATTTTAAAAGATGGGAGAACCAGATGCAGTGTCCACAATCTCAAAATGAAAGCATTAAAATGCATAGGGAACATTTTCTTGCATCCTATCAACCATTTTACATATTTTGCAGCATCCCCAATTCTCAGGAATTTAAAGACGAGTAGATGAATGCACTGCCTGTTTATAACCCTGGCATAACTGAAAGTTAGCTTAACACTATTTCTGGCACAATCTATACATGATGTTACCTGGCAACACCTAATGAAAGTTGACAGATTCATTTCTGCTAGGTAGTCAGCTGTCCACCACAGAGCACTACATTTTTTGCTAACTGATGCTCACTCGTAGATCCTACGAAGTAGGCAGGAACAAAATAACTATTCTGAAGAAATAGAAGTCACGAGCTTCCTGTCATAATGGCTCTTCACTGAATGTTAGTACTGGTAGAGACCTTGGAGAGATCATCTAGGGCAAACCCATCTATTTTTCAGATGAAGAAACTAAGGCTTAGAGAGGGGAGAGAACATAGAGCCCGTTTGTCTCAGCTCTGAGACTAGAGCCCACATCCCTTTATATCTATATTACTCTCTGACCTAACTTACTAATAAAACACTGTTTTTGAAAGTTCAGCACAGCACCATTGATTAACAAAGATGAAAGTCTGAATTTATGAACTAGTTTCTAAAGTTCTGGTTGTTAGATTTGGTAGTAACAGGTCATATCATTGACATGACCTTAAAATGGATCCATTTTAAGGTCATCGAGAAAACCAGAGTTTCTCTTTTTTCATTTGTAAAAATGCAAGAAGGGCAGACTACAATCATAAGTTTTAATGATAGCAGTAAACATCCACACACTAAAATATGTTTGACTTGTGTCTTGTTTTTCCCTTCCCTTCCCCCAGAATAAAGTTTCACTGGAGAGCCTATGTTTTAGCTATTCATCTTGTTTTTAGCAGATTTAGAGAGTAAAGATGATTCATGTGCTCCTTAATATTCATAAACAAGATCCAGGTATCTTCTTTCATTCTCCTTAATGTTTTAAGCTTTCATCATGTATAGTTATTTCACAATGTTCACAGGACTTTGATATACAATTAACAAGAGTAATCAATACATTTCTATGGGTTACAACTTTTGTTCCTTTTTATTAATGGTAGAAAATTATTGGTATGATTTTGAACAAGGTAAATACTGCTCTGCAAAATGGGGATGGTGGTAATAGTATCTACCTCATAGGGTTAATATGAGGACATTAAATGAGTTAATATTTTAAAGTACTTGAAACAGTGCTTGGCAAATTGTATGTATTAAATTAATCTGTTACCCAATAAAGCCCCTACATGACATCAAACTCCAGACCAAATTTAGACATCTGGGTATAGGTTTTTCAATGTTGGCTTTATATAGGAATGTTCCATGGAGCATTTTCAAATGCAGACACTCAGGTCCTACTCCAGATCTACTGAATCTGAGCCTCCAGTGGAGAGAAAATTTGGGTAGAAAGGGTCTCTATACATTTGTGTGTATATGTGTGTGTTTGTATGTATGTGTCTGTGTAAGTTTTACAGATACCTCTGGTTAAGAACCATTGGTCCAGACACTGGTGACTGCATGAAGCAATGGCTAACTTTCTATGGAATGCTGAAAGCTGAACTTACCAATCTGGTACTCCTTTTAATTCTTCAACATCAACCAATCCTTGCAACCTACCCCAAGTGCAAAATTCTTGAAGCATCTTCCTGAACCACTTCTGATCTAGAATATGGTTTAAATATGATTTATATTTAAAAAGATCATGCTAAGTTAAATAGCATTTCAAAGAGGATTCTTGGAAGTGAGAGTTTTGGTACATCATTTAGAACTTTATTGCTCCCCCTGCCCTTGCTTTAAAGCAAAGTTCACTGTAATTTTCCTGGTGTTGCTTTTTATACCCTGCCCTAATTTGCCTTCTTTGCATTGAAGCATATATTTTTTTAACCTTTTTTTACTATTCCTCCATCTTGGACCCTCTCCACATTGAAGCATATTTAATAAAAGCCAATAAAAAAAATGTGTGTTGAAGGGGAAAAGGGGAGCGATGTTAATAAAGGAAAGCCTGCCCCATCAAAATACTGATCATTTGAGTATACAGACTTGAAAGTTACCAAGTTCCCTCCATAAGCCACACTGGTATTTATTAAATCCATGTTGGTCCTTGTTGAGTTTCAAAATCCTGAGACATCAATCGGAAAATATATGTTTCCATGGCTCTACTTAGTTCAGGCATTTATGTAACTAACAAAATCCGCTTGCTCTGTCCCTTACGACTATCATACTTGGCAGTCAAAATGTCAGCAGCTGCTGCTAGGATACATTTGAGTTTAGTCAGTATCTTAGTTGGTACGAGTAAGTTTTGCTTCAGGGAAATGTTACTCAGAAAATCAAGTACAATTTTGGATGTGAAGTGGTGAAAAATTAATAGGCAACAAAGGTTGGATGCGGTAAGCAGCAAGATTGCTAGGGAAACTGATGAACACATGTTCTGGGACCAGAGCAAAGGCAACTGCCTCACTGACGTAATAGGGGGAAGCAAAAGAGAGATGCAATTTCTGAGAGTGTGAAAAGAAAGGGAAATTTTGACATTGGTGTTTCAAAATAGTAGAAAGTCTTTCAGTGTTCTGTGCCAAAGCATTTCAGCCTGCCTCGCATTCAACGTCTGCATGCTTCCCTTCAGCTGTATCCCCTGTCTCTCCCACCACCAGGAACTTGCAGTGTTTAGTTAATTCCAACCGCCTTTTCACCCTCTGTGTAAAACCAATGTTAACCTAAAAGTCATCACAGGGAAGTGCCCTGCAGAGTTGAGAAGCAAGGAATGGGGCCAGGAAGAGACACAAACACGCAGATAAACCTAAAAAGAATTGCCTTCCAACAGCCAGGTATACTATCATAATTAATAAATTTATTACAATGCCTGCCTAAGGCAACATCTTCTATGCAGTAGGTCTTAATCACTGCAACTTGTAAAACAACAATTAAAACAAACTACAGTAATTTTTTTTTAAACAACAATGGCAACACAATTCCACTGCCAGCAATTTTTGTAAAAAGGATAGCTTTTGTATATTTGGACACTGAGAGTCTTCTATACTTTTTGCAATGTCTTTCATACCCATCAGTTTTAGCTTCTCTCCAGGACTGACAATGTTACTTTCTTGAGACCATATTCCTGGTCTTTGATTTTTCTCAAAGTGGCTTTAGTCCTGACGCCCTGCTCCTCCGCACCTTCACCACTTCTTACCCTGGCAGAAAGCAGAAAGGGATGCCTAACCAGAGAGAGAAACTAGTGCTTTTTAGGATTAGATGTCAATATGAGATATTTGTCTGAGTCTGATAGGAATAAATTAATATAAATAATCATGTAAGCATGAGATCAGGTGTCAAACCAACCAGGAGATAGTTTTGTAACCACCAGTTTTCATCAAACTCCATTAGAAAAGTTCTATTATGTGTCAAAATAGAAAACAAACAGTATTGTCTCCGTGTGTGTCATTTGAACCCTCAAACTCTTGCCCTTCTAGTTGATCATTCTCATTATTTAAATTGGACTCGATGCTCTTCAGGGGCCAGGCATTCCATTAGCAGTGATTTTTTTTTCCAGTCAGATTCAATTACTATATTAAGCTGCTGCCTATTTCATTTTCCTAGTTTTGTTTCCAGAAAACTATATAGCATAAAACACGCAATCCTCTAAATCATTTCAAAATGATTTCTTCACTTACAGTTTCAGTACCTATGATCTGTAGGTTTTAGAAACTCAACAAGTTTGTTTTCCCTTTGACTCAAAGGGAACTGGCTGACAGGTGACTGATGGTGAAAATTCACACCTAAGTAGTAGTTATTCAGACCAGGTGGCTCCAAACCTTTGTTAGGAGGGTTGAAGTAGAACATTGTCCAATTCTTTCCAGGAAATAAATTGAAGGCCTCTGAGCTTGGTAATTATATAATGAATACAAAGCCAACTCCTTGATTAGATTCTTTGGCACAGAGATCAAAGATGAAACATAAAATCCTCAAAAACCAGCCATGGATTTTTTTCATTTATTTGTTGTTTGTTTGTTTGGCAAAAGGACCTAGCTTGCATGCTGCTAATGACGGCAAGAACTTATTATCATTGTTTATCTTGGGGTAAACCATCGACATTTTAGCTGATATTAAACCAGATTCTTCTCCTTTACTTGGTGAAGAAGCAGAAACCAAGCTCTTCCAACATGAAGAGCACTTTTAGCACCTCAGTTTTGGGTCAATCAACAGACTGTCATGAAACATGCACATTTGCATTTACCTCTGAAGCACAACTGTTGATAATCATCTGCCAACAATTTACAAACATCTTTGCTCTTGGTTGTCAGGATTCCACTTGGAGATGAAATAGACTTAATCCTACTGTTGCAGTTTTAAGCTTCGAAGTAATAAGTCAGAAAACTGCCTGTGTGATTACCCTCATTAAAATATTTGGTTTTCATTATGGAAACTGACATGGCAGCTCCCTCACTTTGTTCATATTTAAGAAAAAAATATTTGTTTTATGTCAACTCTGCCTTCCTGTGGTCATACCTTCTCCTTTCATCAATGTCATTATCTAAATTGAGTTCATTCTAGATTATACTTTTTTTTCTGGAGCAAAAGGAAAATAATAACTGCAAAATGGCTCTACTTTTGTTTCATAAGCTGCCTTTGTTTCCAATATATTCAATCAACAAATGCAATTGAATCTCTACTGTGTGTATCTATGAAAGACATTTGTTATCAGTGACTTGGCCAATGTTCTCTTATTGACAGCAAGGAGAGGGAAAGTGAGAAGTAAGTTTCCAAATACATTCAGAAAACATGCTGTCTCATCCTGGCTAAAATTTGTTTGAGGGATCTAATTTAAGATAACTACAAAACTGACTCTGAAATAGCAACCTATTAGTCAAAAATAATCCCTGCTCTTTGTTCCACTGTTTAGTTCATTAGTCATCTATGAAGCATCTACTATGTGCTAGATGCTGTGTTCTGTGCTAGAGATGCAATGATAAAAGTCCCAGTTCCTTCCCTATAACAGAGAGATCCCACCTTTCACTGGAAGGGAAAGCTGCTAGATGGAGGTAGCTAGATTTTGACTTGGCATAGGAAATAAGGCCAGAGAAGAAAACTAACAATTGTTCCTAGAAATAGGTAAGGGGCCTCAGTATCATTTACTGAGTTGGCTGGGATACTGTATAATCATGGTGCCAGCCATTTCAACTACTGCTAAACCCTGATATCATGCTTATCTATATAAGGTATCTTTGCCTTAACCAAACCTACATATGTTACTGTTCCTACAATTTGCTCTTTACTACACCAAACAACATAATCCAAACAATCACATCAGTGCAGACATCTAGCCAGGCCAAACAATTTACCTCCTCCAATTAATTAGTTTACTAGCAAGTTTAAAGAATACACAGTAAAATCTTAATTAACTGGTATGCCTGGGGAATAGGGTATTGTGGATAATTGAATTGTCTAACCAAAAGTTGAGCAGAAAATATTTTTGTTGTTTTAACCCTTGTTGAATAAGGGTTATTTTTAAATGTTCAAGATAAATTTCCAGCTTAAGTGAGTGGAATCAAATATACAGAGTTGCATTTTTACTGAGCAATGACAATCATTTAGGACTTCACGGTCATCACGGTCCACATCAGCACTCACTTTCCAGAGCAGATAAAAAAATTGGAGTGTCTAAGACTTTGGTTTGACTTAAAAGCATTTCCTGGGAGTCATTTTTAAAATGAATTCCCGATACTAGCTTGCTGGGGTTTTAGTCTCTTTCTCCCCAAAATTAAATGAATAATAATAATAATAATGTAATGATGCATTCTGGCTAATTAAGTGTTTCAGTGAAATAGAGTCTGCGAAATGACTAACTAGCTGTTTAACCATGGGCAAATCATACATAGACCCTAAGATCTGAAAGGAGTTTAACAATTTATTTATTTATTTATTTATTTTTTGCAGAGGAGGAAACAGGGGTCCAGGGGGAAGTGAAAGTGACTTAGCCTAAGTCCCACAAGTCAGCTTTGAGCTCAGCCCTACATCCACATTTCCTCTTTCAGAATTCAGGGTTTGAGCTATACATCCACTGCCAATGGTAAATTATCTGGGTTTATGTTTTCTTTTCTTTCAAGTAAAAGGATTAGTCTTGATCTTAACTGTCTCTCCCAACCCTAAATTTCTTGGTTTCTTCACATCAAGACTGTAATTACTATACTGCTTTAAAATGTTTGTTTTGTTCTTTTTTTAACCAGTTCAGGAGCATAGGTACTATAATGACAAAGCACATTTTTCAATTTTACATACTAGTACTTCAAATTATGGGATGCAATTGCAGGGTGCTGAAAATTGTCAGAAGCCCTTTCTCTCAGAAGTGCATTGAAATGGAACTCTGAAAGATCATCAGTTTACTCTGTCCCATAGTTGATATTCTTTGACTGAAATGCAAATCTACTTTTTTCCAGAATACCTACTAGTGTTAAGAAGAATTCCAGTAACAGAGGTAACAATATTAGCTTCATTAATATGACATTTTCTTATTTTCACTTGGCGCTCTTTAATTCAGAAGGAATACAGGTAGGAAAATTACTGACTGTGATGTTCACAAGATGAAACCTGCCATTTTTCTTTCAAAATTACAATAACCAAGGTGTTTTTTAATTTATCTCCTGAACGTATTTTCTTAAGCACATAAAGAACAAATATTCAAATTATAGGAAAGTGTTGTTTTTTCATGTTCTAAGTTTCTTCCACCTTGGAAAAAAGAGAACTTGGCCTAAATGAATGCAGCAGTGTATTAAGTCATTTTATTAAGTCATTTTGGCGGCTCTTTCTCTGGCCAATTACCGGTGTACTCTTTTAATACAGCATTTTCAAATAGGCAAACCCATTGGGCTTTTTCAGTAAAAGCTGGTATGACTTAGTGAGACAGCACTTTTACCACAAAGGTTTTGAAGCTGTAACTGTTGGCAACTCTATAGGATAGGATTTTGCATTTGACTGTATATCAAATCCACAGAGGAGTCCTTTCTTTTCCAAGTACTCACCTTTTAGTTTTCACTATAAATGTATAAAATAGGAAAGGATAAGATTAGAAGCGATTGTGTTTAGCTCATACAGATACAAGTATGCATCTTGGTGTTTTTTATTTTATTTTCACTATTGTCAAAACATTCACTAAATAATGCTGAAAATAGTAAGAAGCAAATTATTCCATTATAACAATGAAAGGGCTAACAGATACCATGTATGCTATGTTGGTCAAGCTGTGTTCTATCAGACATTGACTATATAGAATTGAAATATGTCTGACATAATTTCATCAGTAGAATATTCACATTTATACATAATAAGTAGAGTTATAATGAGGGCATGATAATGGGTATGCGGTGATTTCAGAGACAGTATTCAAGGAATATTCACATTTTTCACTCAAATGTTTGTTTACAAGTGTGGAATTAATCAAGCAAAGTGATAAATTCGGTCAATATCTTCTTTAAAATATTGTACCTGTTTCTCTTTGGCCATATGCACACAGACAGGCAAATAATTCAGGCTTACAAGAAATTCAGGTTAGGACCTGAGTTATCTAGATCAGTACTTTCCAGGAGACTCTGTTGGTGGACATATACCATATCTGCAACATTCAGCATTATAGCCACGGGTTACATGTGTCTAATGAGCACATGTCTTGACTAGTGTGACTGAAGAATGGAAATTTTAATTTTGTTTAATTCAAATTTAAATGTAAATAGCCACATGTGGTTAGTGGCTTCCATATTGGAGAACAGACATAATTTTCTTCATATAGAATAATGTCAACGAATCAGGGCATATTGTGGTTAAGGCCTGGGGTGAGGGGTGGAAGAGAGGTGGGAATCTAGATTCAGTTTTCCTAGGGATGAATCTTGGACTTTATCACCAACTAGCTGTGGGGATTTGGACAACTTATGTCAGTTATATGAGCTTCAGTTTCCCCATTTAGAAACTAAGAACAATAACAATATTCTTACCTCATAGGATTGTTCTGAAGATTTAATGATATAATGTAAGTAAAACCCACAACATTATGCCTGACATAGTGCAAGCACTCAAAACACAGTGACTGTTATTGTTATTACTTGATCAACTCCAAAACTTTGGGATATATAGAGAGTTTTAATGTTAACAGAGGTGTTTCAATGTGTGACAACTCAAAGAAACAGAACGGAAAACAATAAAACGTTCAGGTATACTAGAAAAAACATTGACTTTTTTTCTCCATATGACATCTTATGCCAGGGTGAAAAATTGCAAAGTCACTTCTTATGATGGCAGTATAGGAAGTTTCGATATGAAAAAATTGAAATCTAAGAGATTTTAAGACCTATGATAGGAGCAGGAATTTTCACATGCTGGGTTGAGAGGGGCTCTGAAAATATAGCAAACCAGGGGGGGAAAAAGACATTACAAGTAATTCTTTTGGGAATCTTGACCCGAAACGTAGTTGCTTCTCTTAGTTTTCTAGGAGCAGCTGCTAGCATCATAAAATGGCTGACCAAAAGTTCCATACAAGAGAACAATATGGCATAGACTCCTAATTTACCCCCAATGTCCCTTTTTTTCTATAATAACAGAGTTCTAAATTTTCAGCTGAGCTTACGGTCACTCAGCATAAAGACTATATTCCCAGTCGTTCTTGCAGCTATTTGTGGCCAGGAGACTAAGTCCTGGTAAATGAGATATAAGTGGAGGCAGAGAGTGCAAGTTCTGGGAAATGTCTTTAAAGGGAGTTTTTCCTTCTCTTCCCTTTCTTCCTTCTTGCTGGCTAGAATGCAGACACCACTACTGGAGGAAGCCCTCTTTGACCATAAGGTATCCTTCAGAATGGAGGCCAAGCATGAAAAGCCTGCAAGATGAAACGTCTAGACCATACCAGTCCTACTAGGTACCTGTGCACTTGAATGCATGAGAGAAACAACCTGTCTCGTTTAAGCCACTCTTATTTAAGGTTTTCTGTCACTCGCAGCTAAACTGAATTCTAGCTCATCATAGTTATTCCAGCTTAGACTATAAACATCTCTTTCCAGTGAACAAGAGTTCCAAGGCAGACTTGCTTTAGATTTACCTTTATTAAAGTGAGGGACACACTAAGAGAGGGTACTCAAATGAGAATTTAGTGTACTTTGAAACTCATCCTATATAGGATTCAGGGGACCAGTCAAAAATCAAATAGGCTGCTAAAGGGCACATAAAAAGGAAATATCAATGAAATGTACAGCTATGAATGTCATGGAAGATGTAGCACCATCTTAGAGCGCCCATCTTTGAACAGCAATAGAAATGGAAACGGAAAGCTACATTTTCCAGTGTACCTAAGTTCTGCTTCCAAAAAGCTTCCTTTACCCTTAAATGAGATATTTAAATCCATCATGTTTCAACTATGGACAGAAACATAGGATTTTTTTTCTGCCACTTAATTCTAGTTAACCTTTGATGAAGACTATCTGTTATAGAAAATCTATTACTGGGCAAGGAATGCAGCCAAAGGTCTAATAATTTTACCTTATTAGAATGAGAAAGATTCCTTAGAGTTACTCTTCACATGATCAATCATTATTGCATTTTAGGGGGAAAAGATAATTAATCAGAACCATTATTAGGACAACTCAGTGGTTTTAAAATTCAACAACTATTTGGTTTAATATTTTTTTTAGGAATTTGTATAGTTTGGCGCAAAGTACTCCCACAGGCCTAAAAAAAGAAATCAATAGCTTTTCCCGGATTAATACTAGATTCATTATTCAGAGTGCCGGGAGTACTTAATTTTCAAGAGCCGTGTGTGTATTGACATTTCAACTATATACATGTAACTTTATTTACTGTAGTAAAAGCATATTAATGTTGATTTATTTAAACACTTCAGTGAAGTGGCAGTTCAGTTTAATCAAATACCAACCTAATTGGGTTATGTTTGGTTTAAAAGTTTCAAAACACTACTATAAGATTTGTTAAAGGCTGAATTTAGAAAAGTTATAATCATTAAAAATTTACATTATGTGCTGAGGCTATACTGAGTTTAGTGGCAGATTTCCAAGCAGCAGACCTTTTAAAAGACTAATTGTCTGTGACTATGTAATTCCCTCAACGCTGAGCATGCCTTGCCATTGACTTGCAAATACCAAGTTAAAACACTGCCCAGAGCACAGACAAAAAAAAATATATGCCTAAAATATAAGAGAAGGGGGAAAAAAGAGTATTGCTGTATGTTTTCCTCTTTCTTTCTTTTTAATTTCCCAACTGCAAATCCTATAATTGTCATAGGGCCAGCTAAAATTATGTTTTGGAAGGTATGTCAGCATATTCAGAAATTTGCTCCTCACAAGTCTTTTCAGAAGTGCCATATATTCCACATACAGGGTGCCACACATCTTTGTGAAACTTTAAAAAAATGCAATTATTGAGAAAGAAGGAGGATCCACATAGTTGAACGTTTCAGGATTCTTTTAGACAATTTTACATCCTACCGGCAAGGACATAAGGTTTTGTGATGGGTGGAGGCAGAAAGAAGTTCACAGGGTGAAAGACAATTTTGCAATGAAATACAAGAGGAGAAATGTTAGTTTTCATCAAGGGTGATACAAATTCCCTGTGATTTAGACATTATTTTCTAAATTTTAGTCTACATGACAGAAGCACTAAGTCTCTAAACCTCTGGTGCCTAATAGGGTAGCCACTAGCCTAATAACATGTGCTTATTCACAACTTGAAATGTGTCCAGTACAAGCAAGGAAATGCAGTTTTAGTTTCAGTTAATTTTTACTAATTTAGATTTCAATTGCTACATGTTGCTAGTGGTTATTGTATTTGGACAGGGCAGATCTAGCAGCTTGATCAAATTCCATTTGTTTGGCTTTATTTTCAAGACTACTTCATAGGTGGCGATGCAAACATGGGTTCCTCTAAACCTGTACTACCTAATATGGCAGCAGTTAGCTACATGTGAAATTAGCATGTGAAATGGGCCTAATCCAAATTAGATACACTATGAGTAAAAACCACTCACTGGGTTTCTAAGTATTCACATGAAAAAAAAGAATGTACTATATCTCATCAATAATCTTTTATATTGATTACTTGGTGAAACTATGCCTTTTTAACATATTGTATTAAATTATTAAGTTTAATTTGACTTGTTTCATTATACATTTTTAAATTAGGCTACTAGAAAAATTTACATTGAATATATAACTCACATTACATCTCTATTGGACAGTGCTGCTTAAACAAACCAGGCCAATGATTTAGTGCATTAAGCATAAAATCAGTGAAAAAATACTGAAATAGTGCTGCAAAATTTTGCAATTCTTTGACTGATTACTCCATTTAAATGAACTCTTTCCTTACCATGTCCTTCATGATACATGTCATGAAAACCTCAATATCTTATGGGAAACTAACTTGTCTCCTCATAGTCATGGTTCTTCCTATGGTTCTTCCCTCCTCTACCTAGACTGTCACAATGGATACTCTTTCTGGTGTGCTGACTCTATTCCTTCTTCTCCTGCCTTGCTGTCTTCTTACCTCCTCATTTCTGCATTAGCACTGGTTTCACTGGTGGTCTGTTCAGTTGTTTCTAAACCAGATTCTTCAGGCTGTTGAGTCACTATTCTTTTATTGGATTTCTGTATACCTGCCATATCTTTTTCTCTTTTCTCTTTTCCCTCAATATATGAGGTCAGACAATTAAGTTTGCAAACTTGTTGCAGCGATGTTGCTAAATTTTTTTTCATATCAGAGGGATTATTCATTATGAATTTGTACCAACTGGACAGTTAACCATGTTTACTATTTGGAAGTGCTGAAAAGGCTGCATGAAAAAGTTAGACAACCTGAATATTTAGCCAACAATTCATGGCTCTTGCATTACGACAATGCACCAGCTCACACAGCACTGTCTCTGAGGGATTTTTTAGTCAGTAAACAAATAACTGTATTGGAACACCCTCCTTACTCACCTGATGTGGCCCCCCAATAACTTCTTTTTTTACCCAAAGATAAAGGAAATATTGAAAGGAAGACATTTTGATGACATTCAGGACATCAAGAGTAATACTATGACAGTTCTGATGGCCATTCCAGAAAGAGTTCCAAAATTGCTTTGAAGTGTGGACTAGGTGCTGGCATCGGTGCAAAGCTTCCCAAGGGGAGTACTTTGAAGGTGACTGTAGTGATATTCAGCAATGAGGTATTTGGCACTTTTTCCAGGATGAATTTGTGTACTGCCTTGGCAGACCTCCTATTGTTTCCCAAAAAGAGGATTTCTTTTCTCAGATTAACCATCTTTTAGGAATGATTTGACAACACAGATTTTCTATGATGTCATCTGATTTTTCTTGGTGATAGAAACAGACGGTTATTTTTCACTTAGCACCCCCATTTCCCATCATATTGTCTCTTTTTCCAAAGTATGATGATCAAATCAGAGGAGACTACATGTTCTGCTCACAAATCCGAAAGTGCTCACTCTGAAAAGAATTAGGCTAGAGCTGGCACTTTTAAATAAGGAAATCTCTTTTTAGAATGGAAGACAAGCAGATGAGGAGGCATTCACACTTAATTACTTCTAAAATCTCTCTAGAGCATAGGAATCCTACATCATTAACAGCTGGACTAAAAACCATAACACCCAAGCTAATATCAAGAATTACCAACCAGAAGGAAATATTTCAGGAAACTGAATTCCCATTCTTGCCAAATATAAATTAATAAATAGATTAATTACTTAAAATAAAAGCCATGTTCTGTTTTCATTGGCTAAAACAGCATACCAATATTACACAGAATAGAATGGCATACCAAACCTACATAGAAGTTTCAAAATTATTGGAGATCTGAAAGAATAAGGAAGCCTGAAGAAAATATAAGTTACCAAAGCTCTGATAATATTTTTGCTATAGTAATGAATAGTGTCTATTAAATGCATCAGCTTCTAACCTAAATTAATGTATTTATATTAAGTTTTACCTTAAAAAAAAACACCACAACTCTCTATATAAGGGGGATTATGCAACTCCCTGCACTTGGTGAGAAGGAAAAGATACCAGAAACAACCCCCATCTCCCTTCCTTCCTTGCCATCTCTTATTTGCCACCCCCTCCTACACACACACACACACACACACACACACACACACACACACACACACATCTGTACTTTCTGTGGATAATGTAGAATGAAGGAACCCATTAAGGTACAGCTATTACCTGGGAGAGGAATTACATTAAAGGAATCTCAACCCTTACCACTTGAAGTAGGCTTTCAATTCCAATCCCTTAGCAGAGAACATAGCCATCCAATCTGGACTGAAATCTAGACAGCTATGTTTTGTTAGGTATGGGAGCGTGATATAGGTCTGGCCACGGGATGCTTCCTCACATCTGGAAAGACCCATATCAGGAATCTCTAGATATTCAGGAGTGAAGGGAGAGGGCAGGATGAGGATGATGATCATGTGAAAGGATTTGATCTGACAAATGGGAGAAAGAGAGAAGAGTAACAGAGATGAGAAAATATCCCAGAGAAAACTAGCTTTGTTGGCCTTATTTTTTCTAGGTATGGCATCCCAAAAAATGTCTCAATGCTTATGAGGGTAAGTGAAGCAGTATGGAGAATAGACAATGAAATATGGACAGCATCTAATGGAGAAGCAACTAGTAAGAATATAAGAAGAAATAATATTGTGCTCAAACCTACACATAAACAAGACTTGCACGTCACTTTGACAGTCACCAACCTGTTATATCTAAAATTATAACTGAAGTTCTTATCGAGTCAAGAATAATTTATTTATTGTTGGAATGCACTGGATACAATGCAGGGACTGGACAAAGACAGGAATGAGAGACAGAGAAGAATCAACACTTGGATTCATCAAGAGGCAAGAGATGGGTTCAGCCTGGAATTTAAGTATTACTGCTAGTGATGCCTGTAAGAATTGGTAACTGGAGTATTTTAATTAAACACTAAGAACGAAATAAAGAGAAGGATGTAAAAGTTATAATCCAGGGAGAAAATAAGATCAGGAACAAAAGAGTCCAGAACACGTCCCAATCCACTCTGGGAAATGGGGTGAAGGTCAGTCATGACACATAAAACATTCTCTCCTGGGTCAGACTAATGCTATTCATGGTAGCTTACAATTCTTGGTTGGTTCAAGAGATATTTGCTCTCCATCTGTTTTCCAGAAGAAGCACATACGCGTATGTGAAGGTCATGCAACATCCAAAGTAAAAATAGCTATGGCAGGGAGTACATTCACCAAACTGAATTTTAATGACAGTGTATACTACCCACATGAGTAACTTGATCACTTTGTATACTAAGGAGTCTATGAGGGCCTGTAACTCTTAATGTACTAGCTTCCTAAGAAGGATCTAATTCAATGAAGGAATTACCAAAGCTCAGATAATATTTTGATATAATAATGAATGGTGACTACTAAATATATGACATCTTGGGAGAAGAAAGTAGCTAAGTTTTTCCTAATTAGCACATTTTCAAAATAGAAGACATCGAAGGCTATTTAGTCTAACTAATATTTAAAAAACAACAACACTTTTTAATGTAAGTAATAAATGCACATCCTTTAAGGGGGGAGGGGGTAGTATATGAGGGTAAAGGGAATCAAACATATGGTGACGGAAGGAGAACTGACTCTGGGTGGTGAACACACAATGTGATATATAGATGACGTATTACAGAATTGTACACCTGAAATCTATGTAACTTTGCTAACAATTGTCACCCCAATAAACTTTAATTAAAAAAAAACACACACACACAGTCAACTAGTGCTATTAGGCTTATAGTGTAAAGAACGGTCTTCTGTTCTTTTCTCTCATCCTCTCCAAAATCAAACCACATTCAAACCTTTGTTCTGTTTCTTCTGGTGTTTACCTCTACATATTGAAACTATACACTTATACTGTTATTTTAACTGATTTTTTTTAACTTTTTAAATAGTATCTGATGATTTCCTATTATACGATGAGAATTCAGCTTTCCTAAATGCCCACCTTCACCCAATGCATACATCATATTTGGTAAAATCACTTCAGTATTGGGACATCATCAATATGGCGGCATGAGTTGACCCTCTGTAAAGCTCGCCTGGAATTTACAACTAATCAAACAACAATAACTCCACAAAGGACGCCCTGCACAGCAGACAGGCAAGACGAAGAGGCCCACTACCGAATTCAACAAAAAGTGGGCAAATTGTGCAAGCAGGGGAGGAGGGAAGGGAGAAGGGAAGAGACGGAGCCCTGCAGGCGCAGGAGGCAAACATAGCTCAGTGTCCAAGCTCGCTGGATTCCAGAACTACCTCAGCTGCCAGAAAGGGAAGAACACTGACTGCTAGGGATCTGCTTATGGACCACAGGGCTGAGGGAGCAGCATATAACATGGCTGAACCCAACGCTCACGGCAGAGACCTCGGAGAAAAGACTGAGGGAAAAAGGCTGAAAATGGTGGTTTAAGCCCTCACTGCCGAGCAGAGAACAAAAGCCTTAGGAAATGAGATGAGCAGCCCCCTCTCTACCCTCCCAGAGCTCGCCCGCCCCCACCTGCCCGGTGCTAGAAGCGGAACAGTAGCAGTGTCAGATCAAAAGAACAGAATATTTGCTGTTCCGAGAACTGTGGAACGCACAAACAGATTCGAAGCCCAACTAGTTCCGGAAAAGGGGAGGGAGCTGTGGAAGCAGGACCGGCTGTGATGCTGGTCGCCGCCATTGCTCTGGGCCACCTCTCACAACTCACCCCACCCCTGGCCGCAAATATCTGGGTGGATCCCTGCAGGAGTAAACAGAACTGCTGAATCTAGTGCAGGAAAAGCTTTGGAACTTCAAAAGCACTCCGCATACCCACACAGACACTGTGCCCTGTGATACACGCGAACTATTAACAAAGGAGAAGCCCATCTCCCAGGGAATTCCTGCATTGTGTGGGAACCTGGAATAGTGCAGAGAAAACATAGCACTACCGTGTGAAAGAGAAAAAAAAAAGGCTGCAGTCAGAGAGAAAATAAAAATTCTACCAACAAGTACTGGAAAACAAAACAAAGACCTCTTTCTATCAACCTGTTGCAGAAGCCACTCCTGTAGATGTCTAGGAAGAGAAATAATAAATCAGTAATTGCCATGAATGACCAAGGCAACAAGACAGCTCAGAAAGAAAGAGAAAAGTCTCCAGAAAAGGAACTTAAAGACATGGAAATATGTGACTTAAATGATACAGAATTCAAGATGGCAGTTCTGAAAAAACTCAACGAGATGCAAGAAAACACAGAAAGGCAGTTTAATGAACTCAGAAACACAATCAAAGAACAACATGAGCATTTTACGAAAGAGACTGAAATTTTAAAAAGAACCAAATAGAATTTCTGGAGATTAAGAACTCAATAGAAGAAATTAGAATGAAATAACCAGTTGAGGTAGTAGAGTTGACCAGATGGAGGAAAGAATCAGTGACATCGAAGATAGAAACCTGGAAATTACACAGATGGAAGAAGAAAGAGACTTGAGACTTCAAAGAAATGAAAGAACTCTACAAGAACTTTCTGACTCCATCAGAAAGAGCAATATAAGAATAATGGGCATACCAGAAGGAGAAGAAAGAGAGAAGGGAACAGAGAATATATTCAAACAAATTGTCGATGAGAACTTCCCAAACTTGTGGACAGAACTAGATCCTCGAATCCAAGAAGCAAATAGAACACCTAATTACTTCAATCCCAATAGGCCTTCGCCAAGGCACATTGTATTTGACACGTCTAAAATCAACGACAAGGAAAGAATCCTCAAGGCACCTGGAAAAGAAGATGGTAAACTACAATGGAAAGCCCATTAGATTATCATTAGATTTTTCAGCAGAAACTGTGCAAGCCAGGAGAGAGTGGAACCAAATATTCAAACTATTGAAAGAGAGAAATTATGAGCCAAGAATAATATATCCAGCAAAGATATATTCCTTTAGATATGAAGGAGGAATAAAGACCTTTACAGACATACAGAAGCTGAGGGAATTTTCTAATACACGACCTGCACTACAAGAAATACTAAAGGAGGCTATTCGACCACCATCAACAGGGACAATTTGTGGCAACAAAAACACAAAAAGGGGGAGAGTAAAGGCCTGAACCGGAATATGGGAATAAAGAAAGTAAACGTGCTGAAGAAAATGGAATACTCTAAATACCAAACTTTCTTTTACATAAACTTAAGAGTAACCACTCAAAAAAAAATCCAGAAATGAAATACGTACTGTAATAAAAGAAGAAACAGAGGGAAACATCATACAATACCACCACACAGAAATAATATACAACAACGAAAATGCAAAGAAACAATGGAGACACAGCCTTACCAGAAAACTAAAGAAAGAATGAAAGGAAATCCTCACATTTCAATAATCACCCTAAATGTAAATGGACTGAACTCACCAATAAAAAGGGACGGAATAGCAGATTGGATAAAAAAACTAAACCCAGCCATATGCTGTCTCCAAGAGACACATCTCAGCTACAATGACAAGAAGAGACTCAATGTGAAATGGTGGAAATTGACACTCCAAGCAAATGGTACCCAGAGAAAATCAGGTGTAGCCGTACTGATCTTAGATGAAACAGACTTCAGGGTGAAAAAGATAAAAAGAGACAAAGAAGGACATTTCATAATGGTAAAGGGACTATACAACAAGAAGACATAACAGACATCAATATTCATGCCCCCAATCAGGGAGCACCAAAATATACCAAGCAACTACTAACGGAACTAAAGGGAGAGATTGACCAAGACACAATTATAGTAGGGGACTTAAATACATCATTGACAGCTATGGATTGATCATCCAAACAGAAAATAAATAACGAAATAGCAGCCCTAAATGACACATTAGATGAAATGGACATAATTGACATATATAGAGCACTTCATCCTAAAACATCAGACTATACATTCTTTTCTAGTGCACATGGAACATTCTCAAGGATAGACCATATATTGGGACATAAAATCAGCCTCAGCAAATTTAAGAAGACTGACTTCATACCAAGCATATTCCTGACCACAAGGCTTTGTAATTGGATATCAACTGCAAAAAGAAAGCAGGAAAAAATAAAATACATGGAGATTAAACAACATACTTTTATGGAACGACTGGGTCAAAGAAGAAATTAGAGGAGACATCAAAAGATACATAGAAATAAATGACAATGAAAATACATCCTACCAAAAGTTTTGGGATGCAGCGAAATCAGTTTTAAGAGAGAATCTTATATCATTACAGGCCTATCTCAAAAAACAAGAAAACTCCCAAATAAATAACCTCATGTTACACCTTAAAGAACTAGAAAAAGAACAAGTGAAACCCAAGGTTAGCAGAAGAAAGGAAATAACAAAACTTAGAGCAGAACTAAATGAAATAGAGAACAAAAAGAAAATAGAAAAAATTAATGTGACAAAGAGCTGGTTCTTTGAAAAGATTAACAAAATTGACAAACCCTTGTCTAGACTCACTAAGATAAAAAGAGAGAAGACACTAATTAACAAAATCAGAATCGAAAAAGGGGAAGTTATCACGAACGCCACAGAAATACAAAGGATCACCCAAGAATACTATGAAGGACTATATGCCACCAAATTCAATAACCTAGAAGAAATGGACAAGTTCTTAGAAACATATAGCCTTCCAAGGCTGAACCATGAAGAAATGGAAAATCTAAACAGACCGATCACCAGTAACGAAATTGAATCAGTCATCCAAAACTTTCCCGAAAGCAAACGTCCAGGACCAGATGGCTTCACTAGTGTCTTCTACCAAACCTTCAAAGAGGATCTAATACCAATCCTTCTCAAATTCTTCAAAAAATTGAAGAAGAGACAGTACTCCCTAACTCATTTTATGAGGCCAACATTACCCTGATACCAAAACCTGGTAAGGACAACACAAAAAAAAGAACACTAGAGACCAATATCTCTGATGAATACAGTCGCAAAAATCCTAAACAAAATTCTAGCAAATCGAATACAACAATGCATTAAAAAGATTATTCACCACGACCAAGTGGGGTTCATCCCCAGGGCACAAGGATGGTTCAACATCCACAAAACCATCAATGGGATACATCACAAAAACAATATAAAGGACAAAAATCACATGATTATATCAATTGATGCAGGAAAAGCATTAGACAAGATACAGCAGCCATTTATGATTAAAACACTTAACAAATCGGTATAGAAGGAAATACATTAACATAATAAAGGCCATATATAACAAAACCTCAGCTAATCTCATAATTAATGGTGAAAAACTGAAGCCCTTTGCTCTATGTTCAGGAACACGACAGGCGTGTCCCCTATCATCACTGCTTTTCAACATAGTGTTGGAAGTCCTTGCCAGAGCAATCAGGCAAGAGAATGACATAAAAGACATCCAAATTGGGAATGAGGAAGTTAAATTATCACTCTTTGCAGATGACATGATGCTATATATAGAAAACCCTAAAGATTCCACCAAAAAGCTATTAGAAACAATCAACGAATACAGTAAAGTTGCTGGCTACAAAATCAACATACAAAAGTCCATTGCATTCCTATATACTAACAATGAAATCTCAGAAAAAGAAATACAAAAAACAATTCCTTTTGCAATTGCAGCAAAAAGAATAACATACCTATGAATAAACTTAACCAAGGATGTGAAGGACCTATATGCTGAAAACTATAAGACATTTTAGAAAGAAATTGAAGAAGACACAAAGAAATGGAAAGACATTCCATGCTCATGGATTGGAAGAATCAACATAGTTAAAATGGCCATATTACCCAAAGCAATATACAGATTTAATGCAATCCCCATCAAAAGCCCAATGGCATTTTTTTAAGAAATACAACAAAAAAATCATCAGTTTTTTGGAACCACAAAAGACCCCGAATAGCCAAAGCAATCTTAAGAAAAAAGAACAGTACCAGTGGTATCACACTCCCTGACTTTAGCTTGTACTAAATGGCTGCAATAATCCAAACAGCATGGTATTGGAAGAAAAACAGACACATAGACCAATGAAATAGAATTGAGAACCCAGAAATAAAACCACATAAATATGGACAGATAATTTTTGACAAAGAAGCTAAAAACATTCAGTGGGGTAAAGACAGCCTTTTCAGTAAATGGTGCTAGGAGAATTGGACAGACACATGCAAAAGAATGAAACTGGACTGCTATCTGTCACCATGTACCAAAATTAATTCAAAATGGATCAAAGACTTAAGCATAAGACCTGACACAATAAACTGCATTGGAAAAAACCTAGGTACTACACTTATGGACCTTGGGTTCAAAGAGCATTTTATGAATTTGACTCCAAAGGCATTGGAAGTAAAAGCTAAAATAAACGAATGGGACTATATGAAACGTAAAAGCTTCACAAATACACAAACAACGCAATTGAAAAATGGGCAGAGGACCTGAAAAGACATTTCTCCAAAGAGGACATACAAATGGCAAATAGACATATGAAAAAATGCTCAACATCACTAATCATCAGAGAAATGCAAATAAAAACAACAATGAGATATCACCTCACCCCAGTCAGAATGGCTATCATCAACAAGACAAATAATAACAAGTGTTGGAGAGGCTGTGGAGAAAAAGGAACCCTCATACACTGTTGGTGGGAATGCAGACTGGTGCAGCCGTTATGGAAGGCAGTGTGGAGGTTCCTTAAAAAAATAAGAACAGAATTACCATATGACCCAGCAACCCCTCTCCTGGGTACCTACCCAAAAAATCCAAAAACATTTACCCATAAAGACACGTGTGCTCCAATTTTCATTGCAGCTTTGTTTACAGTGGCCAAGACATGGAAACACCCAAAATGTCCTTTGACAGATGAATGGATAAATAAGTTGTGGTACATATACACCATGGAATACTATTCGGCGTTAAGAAAAGATGATATAGGAACATTTGTGACAACATTGATGGATCTTGAGAGTATAATGCTTAGCGAAATAAGTCAGACAGAAAAAGCATAGAACCATATGATTTCACTGATATGTGGTATATAAACCAAAAACAACAAAAGAACAAGACAAACAAATGAGAAACAAAAACTCATAGACACAGACAATAGTTTAGTGGTTACCAGAGGGTAAGGGGGGTGGGGGGTGGGAGATGAGGGTAAGGGGGATCAAATATATGATGATGGAAGGAGAACTGACCCCGGGTGGTGAACACACAATGGGATTTATAGATGATGTAATACAGAATTGTATACCTGAAATCTATGTAATTTTACTAACAATTGTCACCCCAATAAATTTTTAAAAATCAGTTCAATATTCTGATCATTATGACAATAATAAGTATTTATAGCTGAACTACATAATTTATGATGATTAGTTGTCCTATCTTGTGTGACTTCCAAATTTTCTGGAGCTCATTAATTGGCTCAATTTTTTATCTGCCTAGTTTTCTATGACCCAATAATTAATTCTACCCCAAATTCTCTAATGAATTGCAAACCTCCTCTGAATACACATTCAAAGTCTTAAGTATGCTATCATTCTTATGTTCTTTTTTTTTCAGTTTCAGGTGTACAAAACAATGTAATAGTTAGTTAAATATTTCACCCCTCCCAAAGTCTATTGCCTCCCCTAATCTATTGCCCCTCTGACATCGTATGTATCTATTACAATTCCATTGACTTTATTCCCTATGCTGTACTCCATATCCTGTGATATATATATACATATATATATATATATATATATAATAGTTGACATACAATGTTATTCAACTTCAGCTTCAGGTGTACACTGCAGTGGTCAGGCATCTACACCATCCATGAAGTGGTCTCCCTAATAAGACATGTGCCCATCTGACTTGAAGATATCGTTCTGAGAGCTCTGTGATCTCCTGCTCCAATGTATACTGCGGTAGGAACCTGGCTGCCAATTTCTTGGAGCTGAGTATGGAAATGGGATTGAAGCTTTTACTGTTCAATATGTAGACATTCTTATAGTTACCCTGGTTTCAGTATAAGGTATCTGTTCTTTCCTTAGTTGGGCCCGATGTGCCTGAGTGCAGGGCCTGAGTGGTTAAGTCTTTCCAAAGAGTAGACCTCTAGTCTCCAACCAGAATGGGAGTGGCAGAAACAGTTGTTGAAAGGACAGGATGGGAAGAGGATTGGGGATGGGTGTCCTAACTCCTTACCTAAAGACATTTCATCAGGACACCTTTTTTCAGTCTCACCCTATTGACCTACCTGTAGAAGCACTTGATATTTCTAGTTTTTGAAACTTTCTGGGGTTCTATGGTAAGAATGGGATTGTGCCCTACCTCTCTACCCACTCCTCTGTAGACTTATGTTTCACTTACCTAAGGTCAGTTGAGTAAGTGTAACACTTGCCCATCAGCTTTCCAACTTCAAAATTTGTGTTGCCATCTCTTGTCTGCTGTCATCTCCTAGTCAATTGGGGTTGTTTTTTCCTTTGGTAAATCATACCTATTTTGTGTCTTTAATATCATTTTAAAGGGGTTGGGAGATGAAATGGAGACCTGTGTTTGTGTTCAGTGCACCATGTATAAGCTCGTTCATTGAAAAATATGAGGATATTAAGACCTGGAAGTCAAGTGCACAATATTTGCAAATGTTTGAAGCAAGTCTAGAGAGAACCCAGAACTCCTAAGTCTCGGTTCAGTGCACTTGCCACTTCTGCCAGTCACTCTGTCAGATGCAAAGACTACTATCTTCTCAATTGTTTTGACGTTCTAATAAATGTTTAGAGCTTTCTATCAAGTATTTGAGTACGAGGTTTAATGCATTTAAGGCCTGTATATTACAGGTTGGCTTATTACTCTGAGAGTGGTTTCTTTTGCTAATTTTTAAACAGTGTTTAGCCTTAGTTATGTTGAGGAATTCATAATTAAAATACTGTAGTTGATATTCATAGAATTAGAGAGTCAATAACTTCAGAATCTTAGTTTGTTGTTACTATTTAGACTTGACAACTTCAAAATTGTAACTCTTTGCTGATGTTCGATAACCTGTTTCTCCTCATGGTAAAAAGAACAACCTAAATAAAAAGAGGGCAAACGTCCATTTTGCAGTTTAAGAAGTTCATGGCAATTGTTTCCCTTTCACCTGAACTTGTAAATAACAGTGGTAAACTCAGATGTTTCCTAGAAAATGAGAAAAATGCCTAATTTCCTCCTGAGTATGTACTATTGTTCTATTTCTGCATTGTATCGATCTTGGGAGAAATTATTTGGGTTTACGGTATCAAAGCAATAACTGGGTAGAGAAAAGGAGGAGGGACTTATTTCACTGCAGCCATAAGAAGGCAATGAAAGAGAGGGAATGCTCTCTGGCAACCACCAAACCATTGTCTGTGTCTATGAGTTTCTGTTTCTCATTTGTTTGTCTTGTTCTTTTGTTGCTTTTGGTTTATATACCACATATCAGTGAAATCACATGGTTCTCTGCTTTTTCTGTCTGACTTATTTCGCTCAGCATTACACTCTCAAGATCCATCCATGTTGTCACAAATGTTCCTATATCATCTTTTCTTATCGCCGAATAGTATTCCATTGTGTATATATACCTGGGTGATGAACACACAATGGGATTTATAGATGATGTAATACAGAATTGTACACCTGAAATCTATGTAATTTTACTAACAATTGTCACCCCAATAAATTTAATAAAATTAAATTAAAAAAAAAAAAGAAAGAGAGGGAATGGAAGAAGGAAGTTTGAGTCCTGCTGCCTTCCTCAACTAAACAAAAGGCTTAGTGTTTCTGAGAAACATTGGTTCAGAGAACCAGTGTTTCAGAGAATACTGGTTTCCCAAGAATGGTTTCCAGATTAGCCACCACATCAATCCCCTCAGTCCTTGGGGTGACTGAGCACAGTCTGTGGCAGCCAGAGTTCCTATCCAGTCGATATCTAGTGAGTCAAAAACATATTTTACTTTCTATATGTGATCTGATGTGAAAAAAATTGGTATCATTATCTTTAAAAGATCAAGGGATAACTACAGGCAGAAGTGGACCCAGAACCCATGTACAGGTATGTTGGGAAACACAGGAACTGTCATCCCCTTTAAGGCCACAAAAGACCATGAAGTAGTGTTCTTGACTGCTGTACAGACTTGGAGTTGAGGATGCCACTGATGTTGCATAATAGCAACTTGTTTCATTGAATAATGTTGGCTTGACTTTATTAGTAAAGGCTCCCTTTAAAGGACTTTCCATGATTCACTCCATATGTTTATTCTAATAAACATATTCATGCATCCTCTCTGGTTTCTTTAAGTGTAGCTTTATTATTCTTAGTACCTTTTGTACCTTTTACTAAGCTAAATCAATACTTGCTCTTGCTCATGTTTACCTATTTGGAAATATTCACAGATTTTTAGACCTGCCCCTAAACTAAATTATATGTATTTTGTTCCTTGAATTACCTTTATAAATTAACCTCTCAGTCCTTAAACCAAACAAAGCCCATTTCCTCATACTATTAAAATATGGCATTTTCCCTTGATATGACATTGTAGCTTATAGTCATCGATCCTACCTTATACTCCTTTCTGTCAACTTTAATCTGCTACTTTAGTTAAGTAAAAAGTGGATTCATTATAATCTCAAGATCCATCCATGTTGTCACAAATGGTCCTATTTCATCTCTTCTTACCGCCGAATAGTATTCCATTGTGTATATATAACACAACTTTATCCATTCATCCATAGAAGGACATTTTGGAAATAAGTCAGACAGAAAAAGCAGAGAACCATATGACTTCACTGATATGTGGTATATAAACCAAAAACAACAAAAGAACAAGGCAAACAAATGAAAAACAAAAACTCATAGACACCAATAGTTTAGTGGTTACCAAAGGGTAAGGGGGCAGGGGGTGGGAGATGAGGGTAAGGGGATCAAATATATGGTGATGGAAGGAGAACTGACTCTGGGTGGTGAACACGCAATGAGATTTATGGATGATGTGATACAGAATTGTACACCTGAAATCTATGTAACTTTACTAACAATTGTCACCCCAATAAACTTTAATTTAAAAAAGGGTTCTCTGCTTTTTCTGTCTGACTTATTTCGCTCAGCATTACACTCTCAAGATCCAACCATGTTGTCACAAATGTTCCTATATCATCTTTTTTTTTACCGCCGAATAGTATTCCATTGTGTATATATACCATAACTTCTTTATCCATTCATCTGTCAAAGGACATTTTGGTTGTTTCCATGTCTTGGCCACCGTAAACAAAGCTGCAATGAACATTGGAGCACATGTGTCTTTATCTCTAAATGTTTTCAGATTTTTGGTGTAGATACCCAGGAGAGGGATTACTGGGTCATATGACAATTCTATTCGTAATTCTTTGAGGAACCTCCACACTGCCTTCCATAACGGCTGCACCAGTTTGCATTCCCACCAACAGTGTATGAGGTTTCCTTTTTCTCCACAGCCTCACCAACACTTGTTACTATTTGTCTTGTTGGGATTCAGAAGGACAAATTTCAAAGGGCATATTCCTATAGGGACACAAAACGCAGTAGAAGGCATAGGTGTAAAGAAGGAACTAGAATTGATGTAATGCTAGATGTAGATAATTAATCGTCCAGCACCAGGAGGTAGGACATTGGAGGTTCAGACACTAATTACGTACCTAGGAGGAGATTCTATAGCCACTGTGCTCTTCCACCAAAGTGGTATAATAAGATACCAAACACCATGCTTCCTCTGCCCCAGTGACCTACAGTCCAAAATTTAAAGGTCACATAAAGAAAGAAGAACAAGGGAAGGACAGTAAGAATGACTAGATAGTAAACCAGGGGAAAAACCAGGAAAGTATAATGTCAAGTAATCTAGGAGAAATAGTGGTTCAAGAAGATAAGATTGGGCCAGCCCGGTGGCTCAGGCAGATGGAGCTCCATGCTCCTAACACTGAAGGCTGCCAGTTCGATTCCCACAGGGGCCAGTGGGCTCTCAACCACAAGGTTGCCGGTTCAACTTCTCGAGTCCTGCAAGGGATGGTGGGCTCCACCCTCTACAACTAAGATTGGACACGGCACCTTGAGCTGAGCTGCCGCTGAGCTCCGAGATGGCTCAGTTGGTTGGAGTGCATCCTCTCAACTACAAGGTTTTCATTACAACTTCCACAAGGAATGGTGGGATGCACCCCCTGCAACTAACAACAGCAACTGGACCTGGAACTGAGCTGCACCTTCCACAACTAAGATTGAAAGGACAACAACTTGACTTGGAAAAAGTCCTGGAAATACACACTCTTCCCCAATAAAGTCCTGTTCCCCTTCCCCAATAAAATATTAAAAAAAAGAAGATATGATTAACAGGATCAGATAATACTGAGACACTGAGTAAGATGAAGACAGAGAAGTTACCATTGAATTCTGTAACATGGTGGTCTTTGGTGACTTTAACAAGAGCTGTTTCCATTGATTGGAATAGACAAAGGCCAGATGGGAGTGGACTGAACAGCCGAAGTATAAGCATGAGGCTGTGGGTCTGTCTAGGCCAGAGGGGCAGGGTTTGTGGAATTGGTGGTGGATCAAGTGCATTTTTAAATGATGTAAAACCTTTGACTGCTTTCTCTGTCTCATGGTCATGATTTCCCACAGCTTACTAATAGTTTTTCACTGTATTCTTAACAACTCTTATGACAACATAAGACTTGTAGAGATTTTGGCCTCAGGGGGAAAGAGTGTTCCCACTGCTCAACCCCTAGCTATGTTCAAAAGCCAATTAGAGTTGTGGAATTGAAGTCAATGAGTGTGAAAAACTCTTTCAAGAAGTTCTTTAGTGAAAGGGAGTAATTAGTCAGTAGCTAAGGGAGCAGTGAAGGTTGAGGAGTTTTATTTGCTTATTTACTTAAGACAGCAGAAAGTAGAGCATGTTTGAATGCTATTGGAAATATGCCAGTAAAAAAAGGGGGGATGGGGGAAATTGAGATGGGATCCATAGTACAAATGGCAGAGCTGGCCTTTGATAGTAGTTTGAACTCTGCAGCCGTTGTAATATGAAGGAAAGCTGAGCTTGGACATGGATTCAGGGATAAACATCTCTTAGAGAAACTGGGAAGAAGAAGAAGAGGAGGAAGAGGAGGAAGAGGAAGAAGAAGAAGAAGAAGAAGAAGAAGAAGAAGAAGAAGAAGAAGAAGAAGAAGGAGAAGAAGAAGAAGAAGAAGAAATTGGACTACCTTCTTATTCCATATACAAGGATAAACTAAAAATGGATTAAAGACTTAAATGTAAGCCCAGAAACCATAAAACTCCTAGAAGACAATATAGGCAGTGAACTATGAGACAATAGCCTTAGTAATATTTTTACTGATATATCTCCCCAGGCAAGGGAAACAAAATAAAAAGTAAACAAATGGGACTATGTCAAACTAAAAACTTTTTTCACAGCAAAGGAAACCATCAAAAAACATAAAGACATCCTACTGAAAGGGAGAAGATATTTTCCAATGATAAAACATCTGATAAGGGGTTAATATCCAAGATTTATGAAAAATAACTCATACAAATCAACACCCAAATAACACACAATCCAAATAATAAATGGACAGAGGACCTGAATAGACATTCCTCCAAAGAGGACACATAGATGGCCAATAGACATGTGAAAAGATGCTCAACATCACTAATTATTAGAGAAATGCAAATAAAAACCACAATGAAATATTACTTCACACCTGTCAGAATGACCATCATCAATAAATCAACAAATGACGAGTGTTGGCAAGGATGTGGAGAAAAGGGAACCCTTGTGCACTGTTGGTGGCATTGCAAATTGGTGCAGCCACTATGGAAAACAGTATGGAGGTTCCTCAAAAAATTTAAAATAGAATACTTCATGACTCAGTAATACCACTTCTGAGTATTTATCCAAAGAAATCCAAAACACTAATTCAAAAAGATAATGTAACCCTATGTTTACTGCAGTGCTATTTACAATAGCCAAGATATGGAAACAACTGAAATGCCCCTCAATAGATGATTGGATAAAGAAGGAGTGCTACATTTATTTACACAGTGGAGTATTACTCTGCCATAAAAAGAATAAAAATCTTACAATTTGCAACAATATGGATGGACCTAGAGGTGCTAAGTGAAACAAGTCAGACTGAGAAAGACAAATACTATGTGATCTTACTTATATGTAGAATCTAAAGAACAAAATAAATGAACTAACAAAACAGGAACAGACTCATAGATACAGAGAACAAACTGATGGTTACTAGATGGGAGAGGTTTGGGAGGCTGGATGAGAAAGGTGAAGGGATTAGGATGTACAAATTAGTAGTTACAAGAGTCACGGGGATGTAAAGTACAGTGTGGGGAATAAGTCAATAATATTGTAAAAACTGTATAGTGTCAGATGGGTACTAGACTTATCAGGGGGATCACTTCATAAATTATATAAACGTCTAATAACTATGCTGTACACCTGAAACTACTATAAGATAATATTGAGTGTCAATTGTAATTTAAAAAAATAGTCACGGTATATAAAGTACAGCATATGGAATATAATCAATAATATTGTAATAACTATGTACTGTGTCAGATGGATAACAGACTTATTGGGGTTACCACTTTATGAGGTATTTAATTGTTTAATCATTATGTTGTTTTGTAAACCTGAAACTAACAAAAGATAGAAAAAGGAAAACAAAAGATCCCTTAGAGGGCTGCTTAGGAAGATTTTAGTGAGACAACAAATGAGAAGATCCTGGCCTACTGACTGGCACTTGGAAGGTGCCTGATGAATATTGCTCATCCTGCCATCTCACACTATCTTGCATCCAGTTCACACTCCCCAGTCTGGCATTGCTGGCCTCCTGTAACTACACAGCCTTTCCTCTCATTTTGCTGACAAAACACCTCTTCTCTATTGAGGACCTTTCCCCCTACACCCACTCAGCACCACAGGCCTTGCTCAGTTCTCCCCCACAAATCACTACCACACTATGCTTCAATTTCTCTGTAGCCTTTCCCAAGTAACATCATCATCTTCCCCATATCTCTTTTCTCTTCTAATCCAATGATCAATTTTGATATTCCGATAATGAGCATCATCCTACAAAGTTTCCATTCAGCCTTGTTAGGTTACTGTCTACTCGTGCATTTCCTGTTCCTCTCACTAATGTTCCCTACTCCTTTTGTCTTTTAGGAAATTCTCAAGCAATATACATCAGCAAAGCTGTGCATATTAATACCTGCAAAAGAATGACTCCATCTTCTAGATTTAAGTGTTTTCCAAAAGCATATGCAAAGTTAACTTGTGAGTTTAAGAAAAAGTTTCTCCATTTCTGTGACAGGTCTCTATGGTGAAGATAAAAGGTAATAATTATGGGGTTTTCTTTTTTTCAGCTTTATGAGATATAATTGACATATGACATTGTGTAATTTTAAAGTGTATGATGCCATGATTTGATACATATGTATATTGTGAAATGCTTACCACAATAAGGTTAGTTAGTGTATATTGTGGAATTCTTATTACAATAAGTTTAGTTAACAGATCCTTTATGTCACATAATTACCATTTTGTTGTTATGGTGGTGAGAACATTAAAGTTTTACTCTCATAGCAACTTTCAAGTATACAACACAGTATTGAAAACTATAGTCAGCATGCTGTACCTTAGATACCTAGAACCTATTCATCTTATAACTGAAAGTTTGTACCCAACATCTCCCCATTTTTCCCACTCCTCAGTCCCTGGCAACCACCAATCTGCTCTCTGTTTCTGAGTTCAGTTTTTTAGATTCCACATGTGAGATCATATGGTATTTGTCTTACTATGTCTGACTTATTTCACTTATCATAATGCACTCAAGTTCCATGAATGTTATCACAAATGGCAGGATTTCCTTCTTTTTCATGGCTGAATAATATTCTATTATATGTATGTTTGCGAACTGACTTGGCAGACCTCGTGCACGTGCGTGTGCATGTGCACATGTGTGTGTGTCTGTATGTGTGTATATACACATACATATCACATTTCCTTTATCCATTCATCTAGCAGTGAACACTTAGGCTGGCTCCATGTCTTGGCATTGTGAATAATGCTCAATGAATGTGGGAGTGCAGGTATCTCTTGAAGACAGTGATTTCTTTTCTTTTCTTTTTTTTTTTTTTTTTTTTTTTAAGATATATACCCTGAAGTGGGATTCCTGGATAGATCTATTTTATTTCTTGTCAAACTTTTATACAGTTATGCATTGTGACGGTACCAAATTAATTTCATACCAACAGTGCACAAGGGTTCCTTTTTCTCCATACCCTTGCCAACACTTGTTACCTCTTATCTTTTTGATAATAGCCATTCTAACACGTCTGAAGTAATATCTCATTATGGTTTTGATTTGCTGTTCCCTGATGATTAGTGATATTGATCACATTTTCATGCACTTGTTGGCCATTGAAATTGGAGTGATTCTGAATAAAAAGTCTCATCATTTAGATATCCATGGGTCTTCATTTTTTTCCCTTTATATTGTATATCATGATAATACTCAGCTGCAACAGCTCCAAAAGCACAATCATGGCCAATTTTTGTGAATAAGTGTTGAGAGTTCTAATTCATGCCATAAAAGTATTACTGTCTGTCACATTAATGAGATTTCAGGAATCTTTCAACATGTGGGTTCTTGACACCAACCGACTCTTCAGGTGGGCTATGATATCCAGGCCTGTGCTGGACAGACAGGAAAATCTTCCCAATAAACCTTATAACTCTTACTTATTTTTCCAAAGGAAAATGTTTCTGGCACTTTTAATTTAGTAAGTTGCCCAGTAAGGTATCTCACTTACGTCTTTTTATAAATGTGGTATTTCTTTGGCTCGTGTTTATGTGTATGTTGCGGGTAGTAGTTGTTGGTTTTGCAAACTCCGAAACACATGGGATTATTACATAAGAAAGAAAAGCCAGGACTAGGATGAGTAACTTAGATTATCGTTTCTATCTTGTTACTAAGCAGTTGTGTAATTTTGGCTGATTAGCTTAAACTTTCTGTACTCTCATTTCTTAGAATCTTAGTGAGGGGATTTGGCTTAGTGAGTGGATCCATGGTTGTCTATGCCCCAGAGTATTTCAGGGACTCCTATTGTGGGCTGCTGGGAATGGAGGAAAGCACTGAGCTAACCAAAGTTTTAAAATTAAGAAGCCCTAAGTTAAGGTAAAATGTCTTTCTCATAGACATTGGTTTATGCTAATTTTGAGTTTGCCTCATTACCAAAACAATGATAGTGATGCCTTATGATCTTCCATGAGTCCATAGTTGGTTGAGGAAGCCATACATATAAACTGTATGAGATGCTGGCTTTAGAAATGAGGGACTCACATACAAAAAAAGGAAATACATTACTGTATTAAAGCATCATAGCAATACTTCATAATATCTGTTCAGTGGAACATAGTGGATAGTTAACATTGTACTGAAGACAATAAAAAGAGAATGAAATTCTCAGTAAATGTAAGTGAATATAAGATGGAAGAAGTCAGATTGAATTTAATTTTCTCATGGAATAAAAAACACATTGTTTTTAGTATAATCTTTTTATATATAAAGATGAATTAAACACAAATGGAGTTATATGATTTTCCCCTTTGACCAGTAAATCCCTTTTTTATATTATATTTGTGAGAATAAATGAGCTAATATAAAAGCACTTCAGGTCCCTTGTTTTAATGAGCACTAGATCCATGGGACATAAATAGGTATTAAGTAAAAAGTGAGTTCAATAATCAAGTAAAGCTATTTAAACCACATTAACAATTTTTTCTTCCTCTTGTGGGTATATTTTAGACCCATTACTTTGTTGATGTGAACTGAAAATCTGTTCTTGGTAGATTCTGGCTTAGTGTTTCCCAAATTTTGTTTAACATGATTCCCTTTCTTAAGAGAATTAGGTATGTCACAGAACACGCTAGGCAGCAATTTTTAATAAGGAACTTATTATAAAATCATGGTAGCGTTATAACCCTTAACTTGAAAATCCAGATAAAAGACAGCTAGTAAAATATGTCTAGGACTTCAGCAAAGACATAGAATCATAAATAGATTTCATAAATCTAACCTATAAACTGGAGCACTCAAGCAAAATATAAAGGTACTGAATACGGATCTTGAACAACTTTATTTAAAGACAGCAAATCTGATCAAGTACAAATATGAAAAATATGTAAAATATAAATACATAAATATCCATAAACTTACCATGCCCCAGGGGTGTGTGTTTATACTTGGGCTCCCTAACATATTTAAATTAAATGTCTCCTAATTCTCTAGCTTTATGGGCTAACTCTCTCTTTTAATATCTAATCAAATGATCTCAAGTCCCTATTCTTATATAATTGCAGGAAGTCTAGCACTCTTCTCAATATTCCTTTGTATATCCTGGTCATTGTTATTACCTTTAATTATGAGTTCCAGTTTCTACTTCAATTATTAATCTACTTCAGCCTTCTTGGCATCACTATTACCATATTTCCCCAAAAATAAAACCAAATTTTATATTAATTTTTGCTCCAAAAGACACATTAGGGCTTATTTTCAGGGGGATGTCTTATTTTGTTCATGTACAACAATCATTTATTCAAATACAGTCATGTCATCTTCTTCGGGAACATTGTCATAACTCTCTAAACCCAGAATTCCAGCTTGAATTTCTTGCGAGTCCATTTCCTGTAGAACCACTGGCCCTAGTCTCTCATGTCCAGCAATAGAGCTCTCCTTAAATGAGCACTTCTTGTCCACATAGCCTGCTCGTAGTGCATTGGCAGCACAGCTGTCAGTGATTTTATTCCATGAATTCTTCACCCAAGTCACGACCTCTTGCAGGAGAGGCTTCACAAAGTTTCCATGCTGATATCTCTCCATTCTATGTTCAATGTAGTCACTGATTTCCATGTGCAAATAGTCCTTGAATGGCTTGTTTATTACAATGTCAAGAGTCTGGAGATAGGCGGTCATTCCTGCAGGAATCATTATTTGATCTATTCTTCTCTCGGCCAGGAAGTTCTTCATGTCTTTAGGGTGGTGAGGGCTGGCTGAATCCCAGACTAGCAGACTTCTTTGGCCACCTCGCAGAACAAGTGGCAGCATTAAATCAACCCACTTCCTTGTAACCGCTTGTGTGCACCAGGCTTTTTTGGTTTCAAGAACATAAATGCCTGAAACACGTTCAACCTTATCTTTCTTGCCCTTAGTGATGATTAGAGGTGGGGCTTTCTTTACAGACAAATTGCCAAAATACAGGTAACGTGCACTTTCTAACCAGTGGCGGGAATGTAGATTGATGAGGCACCCCTCTCATCAACTGCCATTTGAGATCATTGACCCATAAACACTGCAGTTTCAGCCACAGCAATCATGTTGGAGAGTTGGTATTTAGAAAAGTTGATGCCATCAACAAAGGACTTGAATGCAAGTGCACGTGTAATAACTTCAGTATCTTCCAGCTTGAACAATGTTGTCAATCTTAGAGACAGTTCATATTGCTGAAGGAAGCCATCTAGCCAGTGTTGTAATGCTTTGAATTCTTCTGGAGATATTTCTAACTGTGATGCATTGCAAGGGCGAATGCTTGAATATCAGCCTAGCTCACAACCAAAGCCTTTGCTCTCCTGTCAGCAATCCATTCACAGATGATGTCTTCCAGCTCAGGAAATAATGGTTGCCAACCTGATCCACACTTGTGCTTCTTAGCATTTCCCTTGTCCACCTGTTGACTGAGGTTATTGTACTCTGTTTGCCATTTTCAGACCACTCAGAGATCCAACTTCTCTTTGCAGAAAGCCGTAAGATTCTTGCCCCGGGCGTCCTCCACGATTCCTTTCTTGTACTTGACGGAATAGCTCTTTCTTCTTGCACTCATCTTGTCTGGGGGTCAAAATGTTATTCCCTTTAAACCTACCATTAAATGAAGTTTTAATTGAAGACTTATGAGACAGGAGTGGCAGCAAAAATGATGACATTTAAGAATGATGGTCCACACAAAAACGACGAAAAATTGCAGGCACCAAAATTCAGAAAACTTTTCTGTATTTCACACGAGTGCATTAAGTACATCCGTTACAACACATGCCCTACTGAATTATGAAGATTCATATTAGACACAACCACATCAGTTCGTTATCAAGTGCGCATGTTATTCGTGCATTGTGTCTGTATTCCGATTGGTCATTCGAGAATAAGTCTCAAGTTCATCTGTTTACATAGGCATTTACCTCTTGTCCAAAGGCACCCACTTGGGTATTTACAAATACTTACTTATAATTTATATTATCATTTATTTTAAGTATTAATGTCAATAACATTATTTATATTTAATTATAGATTAATATTATTTTATAATTCAATACATCTGTCATGTGTTGCAACAGACGTACTAAAGGCGTCTGTCTGGCTGACAATGTTAACTGGGGCTTATTTTGGGGGTAGGGCTTATATTATGAGCATCCTGAAAAATCATGCTAGGGCTTATTTTCTGGGGGTGTCTTGTTCACGGGGAAATACGGTACAGATAACTGTTCTTTCTCTATACTGATTCACTGCACATGTAGATAAAACGCAGTCTGCATGATTCCTTCAATGTACAGAGTGCTTTTGCATGTAATAGATTTTTACTAAAGTTGGCCTAACAGAGGGGGATCATTACACAGAGCCGGTAGCAACTTGTACAGATTAACTATCAGACATCAGTTCTCGCCATAGTTTTGTTTCACTGCTGGCCAGCTTCCATGATTCTGGAACCCATTCTCCCATCAACGTTTTGCTACAGATTCCTAGTTCCTCCTTTTGTCTCTGACTGCCTGGTGGAAAATCCAAAATGCTGTTCCCTTTTTGGGAGGAGCAATTTAGCTCTTATTTGTTTTAACCTCTACCCTCAGTTCAGGGCCTTTCCTTTATAACTGAAAGGCTCATTAATGTGTTTCCCCAAATAAACCAGCTGTCTTTGTTCTTCTTTCTACTTTGACTACAGAAACAGTTGCAGTTACTTAAACAACACCCTTGTCTTTCATAAAATACCATTTCCAAATATGAAAGAATAGTGTGGCTATTAATAGATTTGTGAAAAGGTGAAAAGAGAGGGACTACAAGAAATACTGACAACTATTTATGAATGACTTTGCCTCGTAAATAACACATGAACACCTTTACACATTGTTATTTTTAGCATTTTCTTTTGAAGTAACATAATCTAACATAATCTAATAAATTTTATGATACTATTAATTTGACTCTTTTGTGTTTCAAGAAATCAAATCAAGTTTATAGCCCATTTATCCAAAAAAGATGAAAATGTGTGTATATTGCAGTATTGCTGAACTAATAGGAAAAAAAGTGGAATAATTTTCAACATTAATCTTATGGGCTTTTCAAGATTAATATGGCATTTAAGGGCATGTCATAACTATGCTAAAATCAAAGACAATGTCTGGTCAGCTGACTGCTTAAGGAAAGTAGAGGAGCCTAGGTACTTAGAAGGCAAAGGAAATGGTTTCCACTTTAAATCTGTTTTTTTTTTTTTTTTTTTTAAAAAAAAAAAAAACATGGTCCTGACAGCATAGTTGAGTAATAAGCAGAATTATAAATTTTCAAATACAATCATATTAAAGGATTCACTTGTCTTAAATAAGTAAGTTTGACTTTTTCCTCTGATAATAAACAGTCAGGAAGAACCAGAAAAATATGTTTTGGGATTCCTCTCTTTTCTTCCTTGATCCTACTTAAAGAAAAGAAGACTAAAGATTGTGCAAAACTGACAATAGTTCTAAGCAGGAACAAAACAATATATCTTTAAAAGAATTTTTGTCTATAATCTCTCTGCCTACCCAGTGGAAAACATTGCAAGTTCATTTTCAAA
Source organism: Rhinolophus sinicus (assembly GCF_057876585.1). Taxonomy (NCBI): domain Eukaryota; kingdom Metazoa; phylum Chordata; class Mammalia; order Chiroptera; family Rhinolophidae; genus Rhinolophus; species Rhinolophus sinicus. The sequence continues at coordinate 70,366,341 of NC_142518.1, read as the reverse complement.
TGTCACCAAAGGGAAAATGGTTGGGAAAGAAAAAGCCTGACTTGATATCAGTAGGCATAGAAAAAAAATATTTTTCTATATAAAAAAAAAATGATATCATCACTGCTACTAAAGAAAAGCAAAGGAAGAGTATGAGAAACAACATAGCAACTCCAGTCACAAATCAGAAGTTGGAAAGAAGTTAACAGAGAGAGAACAACTAATGAGAATTCCTTGCCAAATTTTAACTGTTCCATCTCTGTCAACATCAGTATGCTGTCTTTTTACTGAACACTACCCAACACACCTCCCAGAAGCTGCAAGTTATAGGGAAATCAGACAGAGAGTTGTAAAAGCTTGTAGTTAATGGCAACAATTCCTGTTTTGTCTTTTGTTTGTATAATTATACCTCATTCGTTCAACCAGATCTTTCAGAAACCACCACTTGCCCAAAAGAACAAAGCCAACAACGTCTAATTTTCACAATCTTTGTTATCACCACTCACTCCTCACCTGTTTCTGAATCCGTAAGAGACAAAGGAACCCTCTAAGTCACAATTTGATTCTCATAACATCATTTTTGCATTATTTAATAATGTCTTATTCCACATACAGAATTTTGTGATATTATTTCTGTTTACATCATGGTCATACACTACTATCTTCTCTTGTGCTATTTTAAACATTGTAAACTTACGTTTTTATTTGTATACACATGATAGTGTTCATAGCTAAATCCAAAGGGTGGACTTGTGAAAATGAAAGTGTCACACACATATCACCTAAAGATAAACCTGGAAGATGAAAGGACTGTTTCTAGTTTCTTATTAAAAGCAGAATTTGATCTAACTCTCCCCATATTGCCCATTGCCAAGATGCCTCAAGGAAAAATTGTATGATGGGTAGAAAACGATTTGCTTCGGAAAAGTCTAAATGAGAATTTGAATTTGACACCAAAGACTGTTTATATTAAGTGAGTTGTTAGATGCAGGGCATTCAATAAAGCCAGGTAAACACTTTCCTTTTGGTTGTAAATATTCTTTCTGTCCTTTGAATCTTGTTTTAAAGAAGTACAATAATCACTAAATCCACGAAAAGGTTCATTGCGCATAGTTTCAGTTAATCGTGCACTAAATACAGCTCTTCAAGTATGCTCTTTATCTGCAGCACAAAGTCACTGTCCTTGAAAATGTTTCAGAAAATGAAGATAATTGAAATAGGAAAAATCACTTTTAGGTGCTGAGGGTTGTAACTAGAAAATTAACTCAAATAATGCCACCCATTTGAAATAAACAAGTACATACAAAAACAACCTGCCCCTGATAAGATGAAAACATACTTATGTTACAAAGAGGATTTCTTATTCAACATCTTCTCTACTTTTTTTAAAAAAAATTTCTTACCATTAAATTGACTATTGGTGCAATGAAACCTATAATAAAAATAATTTTTTCTCTTCCTAAGGTTCTGTGTTTAATGTTATGGTCCAAACTTGTCTGATATTCCTTGGAAACCAAATTTAACAAACATTAATGGAGTAAAACTATTTAGGAGACCATTTCTAGAGCTGTTGGTACATCCTTCAACAAATATTTATTGAAACACTTTTTTGTGTTGGACACTGTTTTCTAAATACTGGAGATTTAGAAGTGAACAAGCAAATAAGGTCCCTGACATTATAAATATTATATTCTAGTAGAGGGGACAGGCAATAAAGAGAATAAGAATTAATTGTATAATATAATTTCAGGTAGTGATAATTGATATAGAGCAAAATAAACCACATTAACCCACTGAAGCATGAAGGTGCAATTTAGGAGAGGGTAGTAGGGAAGACAATCTATAAGATAACTGACCAGAATGAGGAATGTAAGAGAAAATTCAAAAGTTTCAGAAACCTAAAACAACATTCTTTTATTTTCAGCATCATTTACTGAACATTTATCATGTATCAGACCAAGCCTAGGGGCAAGTGATATAAAACAACTAAAATCCAGGTTCCTACCTTCAAAGGGCTTGCAGTCAAGTGAAACAGACAGACACAAAGCCTATGGACTCTAATCCTTAAATTGCGATTAGCTCTATAAAGGATGGCAATGTCAACCTAACAAACTATAAAATAGGGAAGGGTTGTCTTAGGTCACTCACATTCTATGCCCTTTCTACAACCATTTTCCTCTCATTTAGTGACCTATGTTTTTTTCATACACACACACGTGTGTGTAATGTGTATATGTATATATGTATGTATATGTATATATATATATGTATCTCAGTTTGCAACTGGTATCAAGAGGTATCAAGCATCCACTGACCATAAACGGATAAATAGTAGAAATCTATCTGAAGGCATGTCAAATTTTAGACGTTTTCTGAGTCCTCCACTAGTTGACTAACAACCTCCTCCATGGAATAGAACTGTGTGGTGCTGCCCTCTCAGATATTTGACATTCAAGTACAGACTTCCATAGGCCCCAAGGGAGTCACTGAAATGGGAGAGGAGGTTTCTACTTCTGAGGAGGCTGGTGCCTGAAACTTTCAGTGTCTCTTACATCCTATTTAATAGGTAGTCTCTTGTGCCATATACCTATGGGCTTAGCACCCATTAATGACCACAGAGCTGAAAGCCAAGGAGTCTGGGCCATCCATAAAAAGACTCTTCTTGTTTCTCCAGTAACCTGGAGTGTGGAGGGAGTCATCACTTAAGTTTTAATTTTTTTCTGCTTCTTGATCAAACACTTCATTGAGATAGAGAGAGGGAGGATGCATCTATAAGTCATTTAGCACATGTCACTGTGAACTCTTTAGAAAAGAGGCACTTCAAAAGTAAAATAGCAGTATCTTCAGAAATTAAAGATTACAATCTGGTTCTTCTTGATTTTCTCTTGTATCACAATGAGAATAAGCAAACTGTTTGGAAGCAGTGACATCTCTTAAAACCCCTCATTCCCCTACGTGCGAAACTCTCTAAAAAAAGTTTCAGTAACCTTGGATTACACATATTTCAAATCTGTATGTTAGAAAATATATAAGTATATATATATATGAGAGAGAGAGAGAATGGTATTCTGCATCTAAATACATATTTTACTTAGGTTTTTTAAAAGTTCCTCATGAGAAAAGAGAACTGACATAAATCTTGTGAAGGATAAGAATAACATATAGAGTACTCAGAACTGTGGACTAGGGGGCAGCCCCACTCACTTGTCATTTTCTGTAATTGTATGGTTGATATTAATGCTCACATCCTAACTATACTGACTAACCAAGGGCAAGGGCCATGCATGTTTTGATTGTCGCTATGTTTCTCCATCCCTACCCTCTGCCTGTCTGTCATGTGGTAGGCATGTGCTCAAGTAACATTTACTACTTGAATAAATGGAAAAAAAGAAAAGAATCAAGGGAAGAAGAAGGCTCAAGATAGCTTATAACAGGCAAACGCCCACTTACTTGATTTGGACAGTTCAGAACTAGTCATGAGTCAAATCACCCAAAGAACAAGTAAAAACAGAATGGGAGCAATTGTGGCAAAGAAAAACAGATGAACTCTGTCTCAACTATCTGAGCCTCCTGAAACAGAATCCTGAGAATCCCCTTGTTCACTATATAAGTACGTGCGCCAGAGATGCCCGGGCCCTGGCTGGTGTGTTGAGAATCCCTACATTGCTGAAGACTGAGCAGTGACTCAGGTGAGGCACACGAAGGAGAAGTCCTCAGTTCTCTAACTCACTCACCTAGGTACAAGCCCCACAGCCTCCGCAAACTCCCAGCATCAAACCCAATAGTGGGCTTTCCCTTCATTCTCACAGATTGCTTTTATTCTTCTTTTAACGTGATTTTATGGGGATTAAAATGTGAAGGGCACTTCCTTATTGTGGTTTTTCCTGGCCCATGAAGTCCCTTAGATGGCTCTGGAGCCACAGCACCCTAGAATCAATATCCACAGATGTACAGGAAATAATATCCCCAATAATATCCACAATTATGGAGGAAATAAGCACTAAAGGACTGAAATGACAGCTGTGTTGGAAGCCATGACCTTGCATTACATTGAATGCAAACCAGCACTTTGGCTTGAGTACATCTCAAGAGATTTGGGGAATGTTCACATTGGTTAACTGGAAATAATTCAAGTCTGCCTCCCCAAGTTAAGTCTGATAATCAGATTAAAACTGAAGAGAAACAGGACATCAACTTATTTTGTAATGTGGCTTTGTCTTAGATACCTGCTGACACTGTTCCAATAACCATGATAAATGATGTGAAAAAATGGATATGCTAAGACAGAGACGGGCATCTTTAAACAAATGTCTAGTCACCTTAATTTCACATAAAGTTCTCTCTCCCTCATATTTAATTACACTACATAAGAGGTATCACTTCTTTTATCACTCCTATATTTCCCTCCTAAGTCACTGTTCAAGTCCACCAGCAGTGTAGGATTTCCCGAAACACTAGCCAATACTGGGGCATCTCTGCTCTCTGATAATTATTTGATGAACAGGGGGATTCCCAGGAGGAACAATAAGAGCTAATACCTATGGAGAGCCTAGGTGCCAGATCCTGTGCTAAATAATATTGATAGTAACTAATATGTATTAAGAGCTTACTACATGCCCGGTACTGTGCTGTTTTATCTGCATCTCCTTGCATTCTTACAGCCTTGTGTAGTGAGTACTAATAAATCCTCACTTAACAGATTCCCAGATCATTCTGCCTCCATTAGGTAAAGACATCAGACTTTCTGTCTGTCACAGGGATTAAAACAACAAAACAGCAACATCAGTAGCACTGGGCTAAATGCTTGATTGCATTATTTCCTTTAAACCTCCCAATAGCACTGACCTGAGAAATATTATTTCCATTTTATAGAGAAAAAAACTGAGGTTTAATGAAGTTAAGAAACTGCCCCGGGTCCCACAATAAGTTGAGAAGGCAGAACTTAACCACTCAGTTTTCTCTGTTTCCAAAATCTGAGCCCTTTCCCCTGTTCTCCAGGATCTCCTGTGACTCCTCATGGTCTGCTACATTCACGAAGAAAACCAAATATCCTTCGTGTGATTTTCATAAATGAGTTAAAGAGATTTGAAATTCAAAGTCTGTTTTAATCATCATCAGAAATTGTTTTCTTTAACAATTAACAGTTGAGGTCTGCAATTACCTTTCAGGGAGTCCCTCAACATCAGAATAAAGTCAGAGGAAAATTGTTGCCAGTTCTTCTTTCTAGCCCAATTGTTAAAAAATCAGAACTTTTACTATTATTGTGTGGCTCTTTTGGGGGAATTCCCAAGAGTATTTTTAGCAAGCAATAATACATTCCTTTGTTATTCTTTAACTATTTATTATGTTTCTAAGAAGAGAGCATCTATTACCTACTGATTTTGAGGGCTGGATATTTCTCTCATAACAGATGGTCTTTTGTTCATGTCTCGATTCCCCTGACTTTCTAATTGCTAATATATGTGTTACTACTAATTATACCTTAGCAGTAACCTCACTGCAGTAAGAAGGCATATAGGCTGTTTTTATAGAGTTAGTGTTTCAACTTTTATAGCTTTCCTCATGAACTAGCTTCCAGACGTGACACAAGACTCCACACAATGATTAAAAGTATAGTTCTTTTCATATTGCTTTGAACAAAGGAAAAATGTCTAGAGTGACACTAAGGGAGGGAATTAAAAGAGAACAAAAATTGATACTGCAAGAAAGAAAAAGATGCTGCTGAAGAATAGAGCCACATACTGTCAGGGTACCCAATTCCACACTTGAAATTCTCATCGCGTGCCTGCATGCTGACCAAGCAGCCTTGGCTTATACATGACTGAAAACAGAGAAGTATAAATAAAATACTTGGCCTAGTGTCTGGGCACGTTATAAGTAAGCCCTAAAGGTGTGACTAAGGTGACTGGGTATTTCTCAGATGGCCATAGCAACACCTGGCCTTTCTAGGCTATCTCACTATGAGAAGCTCCAATCACCTTTTAGGTTACTCCCTCTGTTTAAACTCAGTGGTCACATAGGGAATATAGGAGACCAATATCTTGATGACATTTTTTTTTTTTTTTTGGAAATAGGAAAAACAGGGGACTTTTATAACTTGCTGGGAATAAAAAGTGTGTCAGTGCAGAAACTCAAAATAGCACTCAATATTCTTGACTCCTAGTCTGTGTTTTTTTTTTCATTTTTCCATAGATGGAGGCTTAAAATATCTGAACAGACTAAGTACTTTCACATGCATTCATTATTTTATATAATTCCCTCCGTGATATTATTAGATAGTTGTTGTTGTTGTTGTTGTTGTTGTTACCCCTGGTTGGTAAATGACAAACTTTGGCTCCAAGAGAGGTTATGTAACTTATCCAAGGTCACACACACAGGAAATGTCAGATCAGGAATTCTAATCCAAGTTACTCTGACTCCACTGTCCCAGATTTTAAACACAATATTGCCTCTGCCATGTGATTATGGAATAAGCATTGGTTGGTTTAGGAGCATAAAACTGTGGTCTAGAGAGGAACATAGATATTGAAACCACTAATTAAAATACATCAGCAATATTGCTCAAAGTATGGCATATGCAAATTTCATGTAAGTTCAGGAGAAAGCAACACAAGGAAGGCTTCACAGAGGAGCTATTTTTGAGCTGAGGTTGGGAGAAAGTAGGAGGAGGGCATTCTCAGAAGAGAGAATGGCACTTACAAAGACACAGGAGCACAAAAGAACAAGATGTGTTCATTTATGGCTGGAGTGTAACAAGCAAGGGGTAAGGATTAGGAAGAGATGTGGCTGGACAGGTCACATCATGAAATGCTTTGTTCCTTTTGGGCCCTGGGCACATTTAAAAATATTCTGAAAGACTAATTTTCTGTGAAAGGTCTATGTCCCACAGGAAAGCTGTATGCATTTTAACTCTTCCAGTCAATTTAAATTCCTTTTAAGAAATGACATCTGGAAATGCAAAAACTTAACCCAAAGAATGAGTTTTATGGTGGGGATTTCAGGCATTTCAGGCTCATGAAGATAGGGGTGGGAGTCAGGTGCTACTTTTGACTCAGAGACTTCTGTTCTAATCCTTTTTGTTGCTCTTACTAGATTGCCTAAAAGCAGATGAGGGTCAGCTTTCTTACTTCTTTTTCTCTTTTCTTTCTTTATTTTCTTTTCCTTTCTTTCTTTCTTTCTTTCTTTTTTTTTTTCTGGAACATATTAAATGCTCAGGTCTAGGCCATATTTTCTTAGTCACTTTCTTCCAGGCTTCCTACTATAAACTGTTTTCCTTTAAACTTTATTTTCTATTCCATCTGTTTTTCTTATTTTGTTTTCATTGCTAGACATGGCTCTGTTCCCTCCCACATGGTCTCTACCCCACCACTTTTATTTTACTCACACTCAGCTGTCACCCACTCTCCACTCTCTATTATGCTACTCTTTGGTTTCTTCTCTCTTTTTAAGTGATACTTTAATTGCACACTGAAATCTTGTGTGTGTGTGTGTGTGTGTGTGTGTGTGTGTGTGTGTGTGTGTGTGTGTGTCTTGTTTGGTTCTTAAGAGCTAGAGTCCTTGATGTTTTTAAAGAAAAAATTCAATCCCTCTCAAAGAAAAAATTCAAAAACTTAAAAGTGTGACCCAAGAGCTCAATTATTTCCATTTGGTGTTGAGAGACCATTACCCAAACCTCTTATAAACAAAATATGACTTACTTGCAAACGTTGTGAGGTTTTGTTGGTCTGAGTTCAAATTTATTAAAACGACAGTGATTTTTCACTTAATAAAAGTCCCTTCCTTCTGATGAGTTTCCCATATCTTTACCAGCATTCTTCCTATGTCCCCTATAGATCATTAGCTTTGAAGATAAGCAATTATAAGAATAGAATTATAAGTAATTGTAGGAAAGAAAACATTTCTTTCTACACTCTTAGGTTCTGTCTTGACCTAGGAATTAAACTGACATAAGACAGGTTAAGAAGAAAAGCATACAAATTGTATTTAATATTTTTACATGCACAAAAAGGAAAATAATGACCCAAAGACGCCATTAAGCCCAGAAGTTTATATACCTTTTGAAACAAAGAAAAATAAATTGTGGGGATGTGGCAAGACAAAGGGACCTGGGCTAAGGGCAGTAATGTGGGACAGTGAGTAGGAAATATATAAGGGTAACCTAATGGAAAATAAAGGTTATTTCAGTAGCTCTGTTTATACAGATCCATTCTGGCATTGACTCTCAGCCTCCAGTGACAAGAATGTTCTACCCTGTCTGGCATAGGGAGGGCACTATTCTCATGGGAAATTTTGTGACCTGCTTTTAGGTAGAAATGAGGAGGTCAGAGAACACTTCCTGTATCTGCTATCTCTCTACTGCCTTGGGCTCAAAGAAATCAATATGCCAAAGAGACATATTTGGGGGTGGTATATTCAAAAGCCTTTCTAAATCAACGTATCAGTCACTTCAGTTCAGGTGACTGAATACCTATTATATGCCTAGTGCATTTTATGCTAGATTTGTTGAGTCATACCATAGAAATCAAGGCAGCTCTGTCCTGTCTACCAGTAGTTTACAATCTAAGTGAGATAAAACAAATATATGCAACAATTTTTACATAAGGCAATATATACTGAGATATTAATTATGTTCTTTAGGAGGTAATAGAAGAAAGAGATCAGTGAGGTAGAAAAGTATTCCTGGTAAAATTTGTGGAGGAGATAAAGCTTGAACTAGTCTTTGAATAATGGAGATGATTTTTAGTAGGCAGAAGGGCAAGAAAGTGGACATTCGAGAGGAAGGAAAAAAAAAAGTAGGTGATTTCTTCACAGAGAGGGAAATCATCAGGGCTGAGAGCTGGATCATCACTCTTCAGAAGCCCCTGTGTAGTTTCCTTACCCACACCCGCAAACAAGGACTCAGGTTCTCCCTCTACAATCTAACACATTACTATTAGAATCCAATTGACAATTGGTAGTCAGGGAGTATGGAAATCTTACTGGATGGAAGGTGATTGTCTGTATTTCTCAAAGGACTCTTTCAATATGAGTCCTCTACAGCCTTTCCTAATAGTTGTGAATCTGTATCAGTACCACTGCTCCCTTCTACCATGACAATTAGCCCCGAGGATGCAACTCTTTCATGCTACTGTTCTGCTGGAATATCTAGGAGCACAAAAGGAATGGGACTAAAGCGAGACATGACTCAAGTTCGCCCATAACAGTGGTTCTTAATCTTTCCTGAGGACATACAGTGTTTGAGACGATGATGGAAGCCATGGGAACTTTTATACACATTATATCTCTCCTTTGTTTAGGTATAAGCTTATATAATATCCCATTGAATTCTTTCCCATCACGTTGCTTTTGGGTAACTGATACAGGTAAAGCAAAGATAATACCAAGACCTCAACTTCAATGTTCTCAAACCAGTGGGTATCACAGTCACCTGGAGAGTGTGATCAGAATGAATATTTCCAAGCCCCACTCCCATGCATTTTTAGCATGTGCCCGAGGTTATTTGGATGAAGGCAGTTCCCTGGACCACGCCTTAAGAAAATCTGCTCCCTAGTCATCTAATCTGACTGAATACTTTTGACTTGGCACACTGCTCAATGGGTTTTACTATCAGAGTTCAAACCAGAATAACTCATTTCCTCCTTATAAAAGATGTGAGTAGGGCAAGGCCTACGAACCAAAGAAACTGCAGTGAAAAAAAGTGTAAAACTGTGATTTTGTTGACTGCTTAGCCTGAGTACACCATCCTACTTTGCCTTTGCTGAAATCCTATGGTACCATATAAATTGGAACTTACAATATTGCATTGTGTCATTCTCCGTTGGACTGTGTGTGCACAGTTAGCCTTGCCTCCCTGCCCAAAGGACTAATTCCACGAGCAGGACACATAGTTGGTACTAGAATACATATCAATAATGGGCTCTCAATATGAACACAAATTACCTTTCAGGAACTTGCTTATTGATTTAAGTGAGGGACATCTGAATATGACCCCTTAGTTGGGAACCTAGAAAGCTCTGATGCCTTCACTGTGGAAAAACCACTGTGCAGCCTTCCTTACTATGGATCTGTATTTCATTCCACTGACTAGTGTGAAAGCATTCCTATTCTCTATCACTTTTGTTAAGGGCTGATTGGTGCAGCTCAAAAAAAAGGCAAAGATGTCACAAGATATATCTTCCTTGCTTTGATGCTCAGATTCAGATACCATTATTTGTGCCCTGTATTAATCACTGGTATATCTGTGCCATCGGAGGCATCACATGTCCTATTGGCATTCAGATTATTATCTTAGAAGAGTATAGACAAAACATGAGATGTTCAAAAACAAAAACAAAATAAAAGCATTGTCAAAAAATGGAGAAACTTGGGTCAAGATGGTGGAGTAAGTATACACTGTGCTTACCTTCTCTCACAACCACATCAATATTACAACTAAACTATAAAACAACCATTATTGAGAATTGCCTAAAATCTTGCTGAACAAAAGCCCTACCTCTAAGGACACACAGAAGAAGCCACTTAGAGACTGGTAGGCGGGACAGAGATGCAGATGGGCTGGTCCCACACCTGTGTGTGACCATTAAAAATTGGAGGGATATCTCATCTTTGGAGGTCCCCAAAGAAGGATCCAGGGGTCACCGCACCACACCAGGCTTCCTAGGTCAGGGTTCCAGTACCAGAGAGAGAAGCCCCCATAATTTCTGGTTGTGAAAACCAGTGCAGATTATGGCTGAGTGAGACAGAGGGCAGCTGGAGTCCAAAGCACTCCTCTTAAAGGATCGCACATGGACTTACCAATAGAATCAGTGGCTCTGAGCTCTAGTGCTGGGGCAGCAGCAGGAGAGGCAACAGGGACATATGGGTATGCGGGGGTAACTGAGTTATCTGGCTTCACGATGAAGGCTGGAGGGGCAGCTTTCTATCAGATGGAGAAGATGGCAGAAACCACGATTCTTTGTTGACCCTCCCCTTTCCTGGCATGCGGATGCCATATCTAAGTCTCCGTCAAGCTGGCTGACATCATTTATTCACCCCAACCCAGTGATTCTCTGAGACCCCACCGGCCCAACTTTAGGGCACACCCAAGCCACTTCCAGTGGCTTCTTTGTACAAACCACCTGCCTCAGCTCATGCTGCAAACTTTCTCAGAGTCTCTCAAAGGTTTGTAGAACCCAAACAAGTAGCATCTGGCTTGACTGTGCCCTGTACCTCTAACTGAGCAGCCCTAAGCCTGGCACTAGTGGTAGCCAGCCTTGGTTCGTGTCATGGCCTCTTGACATACTTCCAAACATGGTGTGGGCAGCAGCCATCTGCAGATTGCTTTGTGGTATCTGCTTGGTGGACCCCAGTGGAGCACAGGCTGTGGCTTAATTTGACCTGCAGTGATTCCCATCCCAGGTGTCCCAGGGGCTAGAGCGCCCAGTGGCTAGCTTTGAAATGAGCTGGAGCATCACTCAGCTGCCTCCAAGCATGACAAGGGGCAGATTGGGCAGGAACCAGAGTCCAGCTGAGGCAAATCCTTCTCTAGGGTCAGTTACCTCCTCTGTAGTCACAACCACAACTCCTCCACTGTAGTCATAGCCAGTCCTGACAACATATAAGCCTGAGGGTCAATCCCTCCCATTCATGTTCAAACTGCAACCACAGCTCAACTACCGCGTTTCCCTGAAAATAAGACCTAGCCAGATAATCAGCTCTAATGCGTCATTTGGAGCAAAAATTATTATAATATAAGACCTGGTCTTACATACTTCTATAATATAATACAATGTAATATAATATAATATAATATAATATAATATAATATCAGGTCTTATGTTAATTTTTGCTCCAAAAGACACATTAGAGCTGATTGTCCAGCTAGGTCTTACTTTTGGTGAAACACAGTAGTTCTAACGGCAGGCAACCAGCCCTCAACTACAACAGGAGGGCACACAGAACTCACACAAGGGACATACCTGGAGTGTGTGGCTCAGGTGACCCGGAAGACTGCATCACTAATTCCCACAGCACACAGACTACATAAGGCCATAGTACTAAGACCAGGAGACATAGCAACCCTACCTAATACATAGAAACAAACACAGGGAGGCAGCCAAAATGGGGAGACAAAAAAACATGTCCCAAATAAAAGGAACACAACAAAACTCCAAAAAAAGAAGTAAACAAAATGAAGACAAGCAATCTTCTAGATGCAGAGTTTCAAACATTGGTTATAAAGATGCTCAATTATCTCAGGGAAAACTTCAATAAAGAGATACGAAACATAAATATGGAGATAGAAAATAAAAAGAACCAGTCAGAAATAAAGAATACAATAACTAAAATGAAGACTACATTAGAGGGAATCAACAGTAGATTAAATGAAGCAGAGGATCGAATAAGCAATTTAGAAGACAGTATAGGCCGGCCCGGTGGCTCAGACAGTTGGAGCTCCGTGCTCCTAACTCCAAAGGCTGCCTATTCAATTCCCACATGGGCCAGTGGGCTCTCAACCACAAGGTTGCCGGTTCAACTCCTCGAGTCACACAACGGATGGTGGGCTCTGCCCCCTGCAACTAAGACTGAACACGGCACCTTGAGCTGGGCTGCCTCCCGGATGGCTCAGTTGGTTGGAGCGCGGGCTCTCAAACACAAGGTTACCAGTTCGATTCCTCGAATCCCATAAGGGATGGTGGGCTGCGCCGCCTGCAACTAGCAACGGCAACTGGACCTGCAGTTGAGCTGCGCCCTCCACAATTAGGATTGAAAGGACAACAACTTGACTTGGAACAAAAGTCCTGGAAGTACACACTGTTCCCCAATAAAGTCCTGTTCCCCTTCCCCAATAAAATCTTTAAGAAAAAGAAAAGAAAAAAGAAACTATAGGAGAAAACACCCAATCAGAACAGAAAAAAAATCCAAAAAAATGACAATTTAAGGGGCCTCTGGGACAATATCAAGTGTAACAACATTTGCATCATAGGGATCCCAGAAGGAGAAGAGAGAGAGCAAGGGATTGCAAACCTATTTGAAGAAACAACGACAGGAAACTTCCCTATCCTGGTGAAGGAAACTGATATTCAAGTCCAGGAAGTGAAGAAAGTCCCAAACAAGAAGAACCCAGAGACACCCATACCAAGACACATCATAATTGAAATGTCAAAGGTCAAAGACAAAGAGAGAATCTTAAAAGCAGCAAGAGAAAAGCAGTTAGTTACCTACAAGGGCACTCCCATCACACTGTCAGCTGACTTCTCAGCAGAAACTTTTCAGGCCAGCAAAGTTTGGCACAGAAATATTTAAAGTGATGAAAGGAAAGGACCTACAACCAAGAGTACTCTACACAGCAGGACTATCATTTAGAATCAAAGGAGCGATAAAGAGCTTTCCAGACAAGAAAAAGCTAAAGGAGTTCATCACCACCAAACCAGTCCTACAAGGAATATTAGAGAGACTTCTTTAAGATTAAAATAATAATAATAATAATAATAATAATAATAAATATAATGGTGATAAGTACATACCTATTAACAATTACTTTCAATGTAAATAAATTAAATGCTCCAATGAATAGATAGGGTAGGACTTAATTAATAGGAAAACAAGACATATGTTGCCTACAAGAGACACACTTCAGATTGAAAGACACACACAGACAGAAAGTAAAGAGATGAAAAAAGATACTTCATGAAAATGGAAACAAACAAACAAACAAAAACCTGGGCTAAGAATATCTATACCAGACAAAATAGACTTTAAACCAAAGACTATAACAAGAGACAAAGAAGGATCTACTAATTCATGCTCATCTATAGGATCATTGCAGCATTATTTACATAAGCCAAGATATGAAGGCAACCTGTGTCCCTGAATGGATGATTGCATACACACACACACACACACACACACACACACACACACACACACACACAATGGAATATTACTTGGCCATAAAAAATAAGGAAATCTTGTCATCTGTGATAACATGGATGGACCTAGAAGGTGTAATGCTGAGTATAATAAGTCAGACAGAGAAAGACAAATGTTGTATGATTTCACTTATAATTAGAATCTAAAGAACAAAATAAACAAATGAAACAGAAACAAACTCATAGACACAGAGAACATTTTGATGGTTGCCAAATGGGAGGGGGTTTGGGGGTGGGTAAAAAAAGAGGAATGGGTTAAGAAGTACAAATTCATTGTTACACAGCAATCATGGAGAATATAGTATATAGCATAAAGAATATAGTCAATAATATTGTAATAACTATGTATGGTGTTAGATGGGTACTCGATTTATTGGGGTGATAGATGGGAAGGGGTTGAGGGGCAGGTTAAAGAAGGTGAAGGGATTAAGAAATACAAATTGGTAGTTACAAAATAGTCATGGGGTTATAAAGTAAAACATAGGGAATATAATCAATAACATGGTAATAATTATGTGTGGTGACAGGTGGGTACTAGTCAGGGAATCACTTCATAAATTATATAAATGTCTAACCACTATGCTGTATACCTGAAACTAACATAAAATAATATTGAATGTCAATTGTAATTGAAAAAATTAAAAAGGGGAGAAAAGATAAAAGGGAATAAGAGATTCAAAGTTTCAGGTATAAAACAAATAAGTCATGCGGTTGTAATATACAGCATAGGGAATATAGTCAATAATATTATGATAGCATAGTAGTGTCAGAGGTTGCTGGACATATCATGGTGATCACCTCTTTAGCATAGGGAATATAATCAATAATATGGTAATAACTATGTATAGTGCCAGGTACTGTTGAATAACTATGATGTACACCTGACTAATAAAATATTGTATATTAGCTATATTTTAATTTAAAAAATTAAATGAAGAAAAAATCCAAAAGCATTGTCTTCAGAATTCTGCCAAATGTGATGTCAATAAAATGTCTTCAAATGATCCCTCCTGTGATTAAACTTGGTTTCCTGCAGGAATCTTTCAATTTTTTATTTATTTAAGGGCTATTGCTTTTTGTTTGGTTTGGTTTGGTTTGGTTTTTAGGTATGCTTCTTTAAGGCACACCTGAAGTTAGTTACATTGTTTTGCTCTGGGAATCAATGCACTTGACTAATTGTCAGGTGAATTATGATAGGGGTAAATACTATACCTAATATTAATAGTAATACCACCACAATCCCACTTCTAGGTATCTACCCAAGAGATGAGAAAACATGTTCACACAAAGACTTGTGCATAACATTATTATTCATAACCGCAAAAAAGTAGAGATAAACTCAAATGCCCGTCAACTGATGAATGGATAAAAAATACAGTATATCCACACAATGAAATATTATTCAGCCATAAAAAGTAAGTAAGTACTGATTCATGCTACAACATGGTTATTTCAACATGAACCTTTAAAACATGATAAATGAAATAAGCCAGTCAGAATCCCCCTTCCCCCACATTTTGTATGATCCCATTTATATGACTTGTCCAGAATAGTCAAATCAATAGGGACAAAAAATAGATTATTGGTAGGCTGGCAATGGTTTTTATGAAATTGTTCTGAACCGGAGTATGGTGATGGCTGCAAAACTTGTTAAATTTACTAAAATTCATTGAAATACACAATTAAAATACGTTATTTTCTGGTGTACATTATACCTTAATAAATTTGTTTTTTCAAAAAGTAATTTTAAAAAGTAAGGGGAAAAATCTCAAACAATGTATTTCAATGATACTTAAATAAAAGGAGAAACCTCAGGGAGCCATAATAAACATTGAGAATTAAATAAAACATTAATGCCATTTTCCATTTATTGAACACTTACTGTGTACAGGCACTTCACTAACTGCTTTACATATATTATCTCCTTTGAGTCTCACAGCAGAAGTATGAATTTGAATTATTGTACCACCTTCACATATGAGGAGCCAGGCTGATAGAATTTAAATAAATTGTCCAAAGTGACATAAGTAGTAAAGGGCAGAACCAGGATTTGAAGATAAAGTCCAAGTCCTTAACCATGTGCGGTAATTTTCAAGTACATTTCTTACTCCTAACACCCACACAAGACCCTCCCCTCAGGTTCCCAAAATTGCCATCACTCTACCCCCCTTCCCTGCTGCCAGTGTCTCATTCATCTCACTCAGCAGGAGACTGACTTATCCTCACAGTCTTCCTATTTCCTTCAGCCTTTACTATGGAGTTGTAAATAATTTGAGATATTTTAAAAAGTAGTTTAAATGCTATGGTCAAAAATTGCTTTGGAGATGGGACTTACCTAATGTCATAAATTCTTGTTAATTCTGAATTCTCCAGTGTTCGATAATTCTCTAATTGTTTTTGGTAATTTCTTTTTAGTTCACCTTTCCTCTGGTCCAAATCATGCATCAAATGCCAAACAGCAGGCCTAGAGTCTTTGGTAAGCCCATTTGGCAAAGGTCCTTAAAACATTCATGAAAATGTAAGAATAGATAAATCAAAGATGAAGCGGCACAAATGTCTTTGGCTGAGCATTGCTATCTAAAGAATCTTTGCTCTGAAATGCTATTAAGGCAGGGGAAATGGTCAATTACCATGGTGAAATTCTCTCTCTGCCATTAAACCTTCTAACATAAACATTAAATGACAGCAATAGTTCCCTTGTGGATCTAACTAGAAAACTTAAAAGTCTTGTAAAAGAGAAACAAATGATGATAAAAGCAAAACTGTATCTTTAAAAAAAAAAAAATTCTATTCTGTTACCGTCATAACAGGCATGCAAATGAAACACTCCAAGTCCATCCCTGAATGAAAGTAAAACTATTGTAACACAGTAAGTGATAAAACAGGCTGAAGTGGGTATACTGCCAAGGTGTCAAACACCATTTTGAGAAAAACCTCTATTTGTACTATGTCAGACTGATGTTTCTGGGTTAGTAGAATGTACCCTAACCCTCAGGGAAGTCATTCAAGTATGCAATCCATTATTCACCCTTGAGACCCACCTGCTGTTAAAATAGTTTGACAAAAAACAAAAATACCTCTCTAGAGAAGATAACAAGAATCACTTTGCAAGATAATACAAAGTCCTTGCAGACAGAAGATAAATTATTAAAATATTATACACGATTAAAAAATAAAAAATTGAATTAAAACAATTCTGCACAGGCTTTTCCCAAAGAATGTGTAGATCTCAAGGCTAACCTTATTTCAGGTAACAGGCAGAAGTTTCTGTAAGAGGATGATAAGGATCCGCCATACTCAGAGGGAAACACTCGATTAAAAGCACAGGGCTGGAAACTTACACATAACAAAACAGTATTACAAAGAAATAAAAACACTATTTTCATCACAATTGTTCTCTAATTGAAAATCTGTTCAAGTGAAAAAAAATGTTGAGTGTCTCTCATTTATTAGTCAGATTGCTGACACGTTTTTGTAATGTTCGACAAGTTCCTTTAACTCTTTCAATCGTGGTTGCATCTGCTGAACTTCTTCTACTGTTGAAAGCCTATGACAATGCCTTCTGCTCCTTCTGTGCCTCCTCCAGCATCCGGCAGTATGGCACCAACCATCACTTCCTAAACCCAATGAGCGGGATCAGTCTTATCCATTCGCTTGCCTGGTAAGCCTTGTTACTCACCTCTAGGGTCGATCCACCTGAGGTAAAATTGCAAGTGGGCTATTTACCACCTGTCACTACCCAGCATCTATGTTGTGGGCCCTTTACCTGCACTAGAGGCCTAGGATCCTCACTGTTGTGCCTCCTTTTCCTCTAAATATGAGCTCAGACATTTCATTCACACTAAGCTGCCAATGTGTAGTGACGACTTGATGAGTGGTCTAGGGGTATTGTACCAAAGACTAAGGCCTTAAACAAACAGAATAATGTTTAGATAGTAGAATTTTATGTGCCAGTTGAGAGAGGTATGAGTGAGGGAAGGAGAGGAAATGCCTGAGCCTTCCTGATCCCTGAAATTGTGCCATGTATGGGTTACCTGTTCCACATATTCTGGATGAGGATGGTGTTCCCTAACCCAAAACCAAACTTCCAAACTCTATTTAGTCCACTTAATATTCTTTTATTTGATGACCACAGACTGCACACTCCTATCCACAACCATCTTATAAATGCATACTATGTGTTAGGCAAAAAGACCCAGAGGAGAAAGTATGCCTGACTCAGTGCAGATGAGCTCCAAACCTGGAGAAAACCATCTGAGAAGGCATGGTAGTTCAGGATACAGGAATAACACTATAATTCATATACATTAAAAAACAATACCCTAAAATCAGTGTTTGGAAACAGGAAAGACGTTTCTATTATTAGAAAATATATAGTTGTTACTTTGAAAGAGTTAATCAGTTCATCATTAGAGTCACCAAGTCCAGTTTAAGGTAGAGTGTTTATGGCACTGAAAGGCTTCTGATTTTTTCTATATTGCTTTTGTAGTTTCTTTCCATGAACTTTACTCTTCTTGGCATTTCTCTTCTCACTTGTCCTACGCATCTAGATTATGTCTGACCTCACCACTAGATCTTTGTAGCATAGCTATATTTTCAGCTCACATTCCCACTGTGGCTTTAACACAATTATCCTTATTAAAATGTACATTTCAAGGAAAACATGATTATGTAGTAATTGAATGTTCCATCTTCTTTAAAAGGGAGGAACAGAGCTCTAGTGTGCATGGCACAGTGCTTAGTATGAATCACTTTACCTTCCACACTGGTGGAGTCTGTGGCTAGAAATTTTGGCATTGGAAGAGACTTGAAAATTTATCAGGTCCTAACGAGACCCAATTTAATTCCCACATCCTATTTTACATCACTAGGATTTACATTAGGGCAGAATTTCCTTCCTCAGCAGAAAAGGAGGTATCCTCCTAGACTGAGCCAAACAGCAGTGGATACAGTGGGCCTATGGAACTCCAATCAGACATCATGCTGTTAAAGCAGTCAGATGACATAGGTTTAGTTTAGTTCTGGACAAATCACACTATCTGGGCCACAGTTTCCACATCTAGAAAATGAAATTGTAGGATTATTACCAGCATCCCAATGCTCTTCCTGATGAGGAGTTGTTCTTTTTAACTTGACCCTAACTTTGGAAGAACTGTTCAATTCAACAAATAACTGAGCACCTCTCATTAGTCAGTTATGCCATCATCTCTTGCAATTGAAGGCAAATCACCTCACTTCCTTCAGTTTCAGTATTGCCCTCATCTACAGCTGTACTTGCTTCGGCATCTAGATAAGCCTTTCACTGTTGGGAAAGTGGGGGATACAAGTTGCTGGTGAGGGTGAAAGACAATTATGAAAATGAAGCACACAGAGGGAATAACAAAGGTAGCGGCCAGTTAGATATTTCTCTTGGCAGAGAGCCCCTTTAGGAGAAGGCTGTTATTGCAATATTTCTGTTTTTGTAATTGATCACATAAGCCTTTTAGAACCAGTGGTGGATTGAAATTGAGAAAGTCACATACAGGGAGCTGATGATTCTCCAATTTAATCGAACACATGCTTTCATTCAGCATAAAATCCCCAGTATTATTTTTCTTCTATAAATTAGTAATATGTATTGCATCTGTATATAAAGATTAAAATTGTTTTCTCTCCAGATGATATGAATTTCTCTGAGATGTTTCTTCTCAGGCTCTCATAAAGGCCCACATAAAGTCAGTCATAAAAAGTCTATTACAAACAACTCATTTGCTTTTCCCTCCCTTATGCAGTATTTCTGGTCAAAGTTCATAAAGTAAGAGTGACACAAATACCCACCAGGAGGGGAAAAACTAACACCCAATACTATTTCTCGGAAGGAGCAAGATTAATCACAGCTGATAATTGTATTCGCAAATGATGATAATACATCATATAATATCATTAAATTTTGAATCACTATGGCTTTTAGAGGGACAAAACACAGTAAAAATCCACATTAGGTAAGATAAAAATCCTTTATGTGTCTGAAATCTCAGAATAAATTTATTTTAGTTGCCTTGTCCCTTACCTATACAAAACACAAGTAAGATTCCATAGCTATGAGAATCAGAAATCATTCCCTTTGGGGAAACTATCACCCTCCCAAAAACCTTCTCAGTACTTAAAGGAAATAATATTGTAAAACATGACCTTTGAGAAAAATGACAGGTAACTTTGGCCTAGGAGACACAAGGTTGAGAAGGCTGAAAATTATCCCGTGTTATCAAAGTTCATATAATTTTAACAAAACTAGCTGAGGAAGCAGAGATAATTAGATGTTCTTTTTATAAAGAGTTTAAAGCATTGTAGTGAGGACTAACCCTTACAAAACCTGGAATTATATAGTAAACTCGAAAGGTGAAATTAGTAGACCTCTAACGTAAGCAGAAGAGAAAGAAAGGCGGAAAAGATTGGGTGTGACACTCAAGAAGAAATATAAGATAAAAAGAAAGAGGTGTTCATGGTAGGATTAGTAAAGTGCAGCCCTGGATGCAATAGAACAGTACTTTACAGACATTAATGTGCACACATATCACATGGAGATCCTGTTCCAATGCACATTATGGTTAAGATTGAGGTGGGGCCCAATTTCTGAATTTTTTATGAGCTCCCAGGTGATGCTCTTGTTGTTGGCCCATGACCATAGACATGGTCACAAACAACCAAGACATTTAGTAATCTGGGGTGTTATTGGTCAAGTAAACTAGCTCTTTCAGATCCACATCATTAAACCTTTATTAAGCACCTCTCTTATTTGAGGCATTATAGTAGGCTACATGAAAGTAAATACCTTACAATACAGTTGGAGAAGTAATACTTAAAAATAATTTTCCCCAAGGTCATAGAATTGATCCTTCATGGTCAGGGCTCTTGATTTACCCTCTGTGCAGCATGGTATTTAAATACTTTCTTGGGGGAATCCAAAGAGAGTCTAGATTGGGGTAGAGGGAAGAAGGCTGAGGGAGTCAGCACAGAACATACATGGGGGATTTAATTTCACAGTCTAAAGCTATTTCACAGGTGAAATTTTTCCATTAACATTGAACGAAGTGTTTTTTCTTCCCTCTCCTCATTGAGGGGCGGGGACATTTTGACCGTGAACCAAATGTGTGAATTGATTTTAGATAATATCATCTCATATTTTGCAAATGAAACTTCACAGCATATAAAGGAGGGGTATGGTTAACACCATATAAAGACAAATTGTAGGCATACCCTGGGTCTCAAGGTACCACAGATCCTTATTTAAAATGGGTGGAAATAGGATTCAGGCTTTCAACATTTGCATCCTTCAATGAGTTTTTAACATTACCTGTAAGCATAATTTGGTAAAAATCAAATTATATCCCTGAACCTTGAAGGGTACATACTCCTCAGTATTTTAATTTTTAGCATAATTGCCAATGTTAAAGATAGGTAGAATTGTAATAAAAGTAAAATAATATTGCTGAACTCTGAGAGCAAGACACCACTTTTAATTACAGATTCGACCTGTTCTCGTTTCACTAACTGCACGTTTCCCATACTTTGCAAGCACCAGTATTGGGAAAATTTAAAAAGTCTACATCAAGCACTGTAAAAAATCTTAAAAAATTAGAAATTTATTCAATGTTTGTGACATCAGCCTCTTTTACTATGACTTCAAGACGTACCTGCCAGCTTCAACTTCATCCTGCCCAAACATTTTTTTCACCCACTCTTCATGATATTTATCATGGTCATTAATTATTGGAAACCTAAGTTGCTCTTTTTTTCCTGATGATTTGGGGGCATTGAAACGACTTCACTAGGAGAGGTGTGTATATTGAAAATAGGCATTAAGATATGCGACTGGAATAGTGAGTGAGCATCCCTTTCTGGTGGTAGATAATCTGGGACTCAAAAAGTCTCTTTTAAGGATTCTTTAAGTCACAGGGAAGAAAATCTCAGGCGTGAGAAGTATTATTTTTCCCTTTTTGTTACCTTATGTTTCTGAAATTTTCTTGAAATTTGGGAATAAAATTGGAAAAAAGTCTACTGCACCATGTAGGGAATCTTTGAGACAGCCCAGCACCTTAGGTTTCTTCATCTAATACAATATAATATATTGATAAAGAGTATGGACTCTGGAGCCAGACAATTTGTAATTTGAATTCTGTCTTTGCTACTGTGAAAACTTAAGAAATTTATGTAGCCTATCTATGCCTCAATGTTCTTATCTAAGTGAGTATGATAATGATAATAATAAAATAATAATAGTACCTATTTTGTAGGATTATAATGAGGATTAGATGAATTAATATCTATAAATAGTGCCTGGCACAGAGTAAGCACTCGATAAACATTAGCTATTTTAATGTCAAATATTATTTCTCATGTTGGAAGAGAGGAGAAATTACTTTTTCAAGTATGGATATGTGTGTATGGGAATAAAGGGAGGAGAATGGGGGAGCCAGAGATACAGGGAAAAGTAACACAAGTAACATGTGAATGGACAGATAACTAAAGCAGAAAGCTGCAGAATTAGGTATACAAGATGTGATGGAGAAGAAGAATGGCTTCTTCTCTCACCCTTACCAAGTGACCCAGACTGAGAGCAGTAATAAAACCTGCTCCAGAAAAGTTGAAATATGGGGATGAAAATTATGGAAAGGCACACAGAAGATAAAATAGTAATTATCTTTCTTTAAATATCTGAGGTGTGTGTGTGTGTGTGTGTGAGAGAGAGAGAGAGAGAGAGAGAGAGAGAGAGAGAGAGAGAGAGAGAGAGAGAGAGAGAGAGAGAGAAAATGTCACCTAAATAGGATGTGAAAAATTGCTAAGCACTAAAAGTTAGGGCTTTGCTATGTTCACCTTTGAAACCAAATCTGTAAGTGGAGAATCCTAAATATGTGCTATTATAAGAAGCATCTGGAGCAAAGGTGAAATTCAGCATCTATATTTTGAGTGATAATTAAGCACTCTAAACTTCTATCAAAATTATTGTCAACTCTTTGATGGCTCATTGATTTTAGAGTCTGTATCAGAGTTTACTCTCATTTCCACTGGATGCTTATAGTAATACAGAACAATAAAAATCAAATAACACTGAATGGTGATTTAAAAACATCTGTGCATTATATATTTGGGAGAGGCGAAAAGGGCAGGAATACAATTTAAGCACATCCCGGGCAATTTTCATACTTAACACTGATATAAAAGCAAATATATCATATATAAATACAACAATACTGTTGAAAAAAAGAACATTGAGAAATCGCACTGATCATATCCTTTATCCAGAGTAATACTATTATCTTAAAAAACCCATTCCTTTACCAATCTCAGCAACTCTCTGGGACATGAAAAATCTTAGACTTACATACCATCTCAATAAAACATGGATAAAATGATATTATGATAGTGTTTATAGAATAGATCATCTGGAATTGTGAGTTTTTTACAATGTCATAGAACACATTTTTCTTCAGCCCATTCTTCCTCCTTAAGAATACTCTATTGTAAAAGACCTTAATTCATAGGATCTCTTCAGAAAAAAAATCATTTTCCTATAGTTCTGATACGTAATGATTTTGGTGTGTGTGGGTGTGTTACAGGGGTTGAGGTAATGGCCACTGGCATTCTTCACTCTAGGAAGGAAAGTTTTATATGTAAACAATATGAAAATAAAGTTTGTCTCTCCCATAGAGTTCATGGACCATCGATCATTTACAAAATTTAAAACATTCTGTTCCTGTGACTTCAAAAAGAATTCCAAGACTTCATTCCCCAAATCAAGGAGAAATTTCAAAATATGTAAGGCACAACTTCCAGATCACAAAAGGTGCTGTTTAGGTGGAATTCATGTCTGCCTATCATTCAGAAAACCAAAATTGTGGAATGGATGGGCTTTCGAGGCATCTTATGTACGTTAGCTCTTTTCATTCTTTTCCTTTGTCAGGCTTATCTTTATTTTACACTCAAATTCGTTCTGTGATATTTTCCTGTCTCCCTGTAAACCTGATGTTTTATACTTTGAATAGACCTCCCTTTGTCCTGCCATGCTTTTTGCATATAGCAGTTCAGACACGGAAGGTTTCTTTAGCTCCTATTATTGCTATTGGTGGATGACAGGCAGAACCCTTATTGAAGTACGTTTAACGCTTTGCATTTCTATTCTGTGCAGTTTCCTGCTTGCACTCATTCAATTGCACACAGCTTTTGCTGCAATCTTCCCAAATTCGTTCTGCAGAAACTCATCACTTTTATATTTACCCCGTTTGCTTTCACTTTGGTACTAGTTACCAACCTAACTAGATTCTGATTCCCATGCACTTCAAGAGTACCCTCACTTTTCACATAATCTGTTTTCACATCATCTTTCATTCTTCTGATATGCAAACCCGAGTCTATAAATTGCTCCTTATTTCTCTCTCCTGAATTTACCTACTGTGTCATAAGAAAGCCCTTTACCATGTCCTCCTCATATCACTTGGTATATCCATCTATTAAGATCCCATGCTTAGAACTATTGTCTCCAAACATCACGTTAAAAGATGCCCACTTTTCCCATGAAGTTCTTTCTAAGAATCAGCACTCCCCGGATGCCTTTGTTTTGGTTTTCACTCTTCAGAAGCAGTTATTTAACTGTCCTTGAGTCTGTCTGATTTGAGATTTAACCCAACCAAATTTCTTCTTCACTGTTCTGGTCTCAAAGGTTTGTCTAGAAGGCCTCAAATAGAGATGACACAATCATACCTTAATGATGAAACAGGTTGGGCCTCCTGAAAGTCATTTTCCTTATCTTGATCTGTTTATTGTTTCATGAATAAAGTGAAAGAACTCAGTTCTTTTGCTAACAATTACACTGAGTAACTATTGCAAAGGGCCCAAAGTGAATGACTCTCTGTAGAGTGGTCCAGAGAGGTAATGTCCAGAACCTTGGAGGCTAGATATAATCACCTGAATAGTATACAGGTAATCTGTGCAGATCACAGCAGAATGCACTGTTAGGAAGTCTAATCAGATAGGCAGTTGATAGCAAGAACACCCAAAGCTAGATAACATAAGACATCTCAACAGGTGGGTAGGGCAAATTTTTAGGGTAACTTGGGATCAACAGATTAATTGGCAGCACCAGAGAAGGCCAGATATAGGGTAAGGAGAACAAGTGCTGAGGGACAAAAGATGGTGATACAGTTACTTAAATTTGGGTATCAGGCAAGGATTTGGTCATCAGGAACAATCAAGAGTAGATGAAAGTTGACTTGCTGCTGGGCTAAGGGCTCTAGTAGGTCTTTATAATTCCTCTTATTAGAGACCAGATTGATCTTCAGGTGCCAGAGAAATGCTTGGGTTTAAAATGTCCCAGTTTGGAGACCTAAGGCAAGGAAGTTATTATAACTTGCTGAAGTTCAATACAGAAAAATCATTGTGGTTAATAACTATAATTTAATTATCATCAACCTGAAGTTCTTTGGATTTTATATAGCACACTGAGACTAGTGCAATTCTTATTAGCAACAGGTGCCATTTTAATGTGACCTGTGATATTTAAAGTGTTTAAAAATACCAGATAGTAGACTTTCTTGAAAGCATTTTAAAGGCCTTCTTAATTCAAAGTTAATGTTATTATGTAATTTAGTAGGTGTAGTTATTGATTATATGAGAGAGTTTTGTTTTGTCTAGAAAAGAGCCACAGTTAATGAAGGAATCATCATACCATTTTTGAATACTAAAAAAGAATATTTATACCAACAATAAGTCTGGAGACTGATGATAGTATGATCAGTGTTTTTAGATTCCCAGATCAGTCTCAGATAAGGATTGTGATACCTACCATTTTAACAGAGGGCAAGCATGCTCCAAACTCCCAATACCATCCATGAAAGATCTCCAGCTTATATTTGTTTCATGCAATCATTCTATTCTCAGTTTAATTACTAACATCAAATGATCAAATAAATCTATACTTACAAAGGGAAAGTGGACTTTGAATTGTTATTCCATAGTAATGATAGGTATTCTTTTCCTGGATATCAGGCTAGGTCCAGAAAATAATCTTCAGACAGGAACTTAAATATTAATAAGAACTTTGCTGAGAGAATATATTCCATATGAAAGGGAAAGTAAAATAAAATGTAGCAATATACAGATTATATCATAAAAATGGGTGCGTGAGGTGTGCCTCTTGAAATGTCCCCTGGAATTTACAACAAACTGAACAACTATAATTCCACAAAGGACTCCCTGCACAGCAGATAGGCAAGACTAAGAGGCGTGCAACTGAAATAACCTAAAGCTGAGCAAATTGGGTGAGTGGGGGAGAAGGAAAGCTGGAAGTGCAGAGACAAGGGCTTCACAGGGGCAGGACACAGACTGGAGATCGGAGCTCCCAGCTCCCTGCATTCCAGGGCTACTGTAGCCATGGGAAAGGGAAGAACTCAGACTGCTAGGGCTCCATTTATGGCCCACAGTACCACCTGAGGAATCAGCATATAACATGGCTGAACCAAATGCTCACAGTAGAGACCTTGGAGCAAAGATTGAGGAAAAAAGGGTGAAAGTGGTGATTTCAGTTACCCTCACTGCAGAGCAGAGAACAGAAGGCTTTGGCACTGAGCCTAGCTGCCCCTTCCCCACCCTCCCAGAGTTAGCCCCACCCCCACATGTCCAGTGCTAGAAGCAGAAGAGTAGAACTCTCAGATCAAAAGAATAGAATATTTCAAGTTCTGAGAACTACAGCCCACAGCCATGGACTTCTGGCCCAACTAGTTCTGGTAAAGGGGAGGGAGCCTTGGGAGCAGGATAGGCTTTGCTGGTGGTCGCCAACATTTCTCAGAGCCACCTCTCACAACCCACTCTGACACTGTTCCCACCCACCGGGGTGAATCCCTGCAGGTAAACAGAGATGCTGAAACACACAGGCCCTCAATCTAATACAGGAAAAGCTTCATAACTTTAGAAGCTTTCCACATCCCCCCACGGAGGCAGTGCCCTGAGACCCTGGTGACCTATTCACAAAGGAGAAGCCTGCCTTCCAGGGAATCCCCTCAATGCGTGAGAAGCTGAAACAGTGCAGAGAAAACGTAACACTACAGTGTGAGAGAGAATAAAAGGCTGCAGTCAAAGAGATAATAAAAGATTCTAAAAACACCTACAGGAAAACAAAAGAAAGACCTCTTTCTAGCAACCTGTTTCACAACCCCCTCCTGTAGATGCCTAGGAAGAGAAATAATAATTCATTAATTGCCATGGATAACCAAGGTAACAAGACAGTTCAGAAAGAAAATGAAAAGTCTCCAGTAAATGAACTGAAAGACATGGAAATATGTGATTTAAAGGACAGAGAATTCAAGATTGCAGTTCTGAAAAAAAATCAACGAGATGCAAGAAAACCCAGAAAGGCAGTTTAATGAACTCAGAAACACAATCAGAGTACAAAATGAACATTTTACCAAAGAGACTGAAATGTTAAAAAGATAACCAAATAGAATTTCTGGAGATTAAGAACTCAATTAAAGAAATGAAGAATAACAGCCAGCTTAGATAACAGAGTTAACAAGATGGAAGAAAGAATCAGTGATATCAAAGATAGAAATCTGTAAATGACACAGATGGAAGAAGAGACTTGAGACTTAAACAAATGAAAGAATTCTACAAGAACGTTCTGACTCCATCAGAGAGAGCAATATAAGAACAATGGGCTTACCAGAAGGAGAAGAAAGGGAGAAGACAACAAAGAGTATATTCAAACAAATAGTCGACAACAACTTCACAAACTTGTGGAAAGAACTGCATCCTTGAATCAAAGAAGCAAATAGAACACTAATTACCTTAATCCAAACAGGCCTTCTCCAAGGCCCATTGTATTGAAGATGTCAAAAGTCAACAAAAAAAGAAAGAATCCTCCGTGCATCCATGGAAAAGAAGACGCAACCTACAAAGAAAGCCCATTACATTATCATCAGATGTTTTCGCAGAAATTCTACAAGACAGGAAGGGGTGGAATCAGATATCCAAACTACTGAAAGAGAGAAATTATGGGCCAAGAATAATATATCAAGCAAAGAAACCGTTTACATATGAAGGAACAAAGACCTTTCCAGAATTACAGAAGCTGAGAGAATTTTCTAATACATGGCCTGCACTACAAGAAATAATGAAGGAGGATACTCAACCAGCATAAACAGAGATAATTTGTGACAACAAAAACATAAAAGGGAGAGAGAAAAGTCTTGGACCAGAATACAGGAATTGAGAAAGAAAGCGTGCTGAAGAAAATGGAATTATCTAAATATGAAACTTTCTTTTATATAAACTGAAAGGTAATCACTCAAAAGAAATCGAGAACTGGAATATATAACATAATAAAAGAAGAAAGAGAGGGAAACATCATAAAATACCAGCACACTGAAATAATAGACAAAAACAGAAAGGAAAGAAACAATGGAGACACAGTCCTACTAGAAAACCAAAGATACAATGATAAGAAATCCCCATATATCAATAATCACCCTAATTGTAAATGGACTTAACTCACCAATAAAAAATTCCCGAGTAACAGATTGGATCAAAAAAGTAAACTAAACCATAGGCTGCCTCAAAGAGACAAATCTCAGCTACTAGGGCAAATATGGACGCAAAGTGAAAGGGTGGAAATTGACACTCCAAGCAAAGAGTATTCAGAAAAAAGCAGGTGCAGTCATACTGATATCAGCTGAAACAAACTTCAGGATAAAAAAGGTAAGAAGAGACAAAGAAGGACATTCCATAATGATAAAGGGGACTATACAACAAGAAGACATAATAGTTATGCCCCTAATCAGGGAGCACCAAAACACACTAAGCAACTACTAACAGAACTAAAGGAAGAAACTGACCAAAACACAATTATAGTAGGGACCTAAATACTTCATTGACAGCTATGGATAGATCATCCAAACAGAAAATAAATAAAGAAATATCAGCCCTAAATGACACATTAGATGCAATGGACATAATTGACAATTACAGAGCACTTCATCCTAGAATATCAGACTAGACATTCTTTTTTAGTGTACATGGAACTTTCGCAAGAATAATCGATATACTGGGAAACAAAATTAGCCTCAAAAATTTTAAGGAGATTTAAATCATGCCATGCATATTCTCTGATCACAAGACTTTGAAATTGGGTATCAACTGCAAAAAGTAAGCAGGAAAAACCACTAATGTGTGGGGATTAAACAGCATACTTTTTTTTTTTTTTTACATTCATCATCATGCATTTATTTTCATGAAATTAAATAATATGTCTTTCCTATATTTTATAATTATTACAAACATTAAAGAATGACTGGTCAAAAAGAAATAAGAGGAAAAATCAGAAGATACATAAAAACAAATGACAATGAAAATACATCCTACCAAATTTTGGATGCAGCAAAAACAGTTTTAAGAGGGAAATGTGTATCATCACAGGCCTATCTCAAGAAACAAAAAAAATCCTAGATAAATAACCTCACCTTAAAGAAATAGAAAAAGAAGAACAAAGGTACCCAGGTCAGCAGAAGGAAGGAAATAATAAAAATCAGAGCAGAACTAAATGAAATAGAGAACAAAAAGACAATAGAAACAATTCAACAAAGAGCTGTTTCTTTGAAAAGATTAATAAAATTGACAAACCCTTGGCTAGACTCATTAAGATAAAAAAAAAAAAGACACAAATAAACGAAATCAAAAATGAAAGTGGGGAAGTTATCACAGTTGCCACAGAAATATAAAGGATTATCCAAGAATACTATGAAGGACTATATGTCACCAAATTCAACAACCTAGAAGAAATGGACAAGTTCTTAGAAACATATAGCCTTCCAAGGCTGAACCATGAAAAACTGGAAAATCTAAACAGAGCGATCACCAGTAACGAAATTGAATCAGTCATCCAAAACCTTCCCAAAAGCAAAAGTCCTGGACCAGATGGCTTCACTAGTGAATTCTACCAAACCTTTTAAAAGGATCTAATACCTGTCCTACTCAAATTCTTCCAAAAAACTGAAAAGAGAAACACTCTATAACTCATTTTATGAGGCCAGCTTTACCCTGATACCAAAACCTGGTAAGGATAACACAAAAAAAGAAAATTACACACCAATATCTCTGATGAATACAGACGCAAAAATCCTAAACAAAATTCTAGCAAATCGAATGCAACAATGCATTAGAAAGACTATACATCTCGATCAAGTGGGGTTCAACCCAGGAGCACAAGGATGGTTCAACATGTGCAAATCAATCCATGTGATACACCATGTAAACAAAATAAAGGACAAAAATCATATGATTATATCAGTAGATGCAGAAAAAGCATTTGACAAGCTACAACACTCATTTATGATTTAAACTCTTAATAAAATGGGTATAGAAGGAAAACACCTCAACAAAATAAAGGCCATATATGACAAACCCTCAGATACTGTCATAATTAATGCTGGTAAAAACTGAAGCCCTTGGCTCTATGTTCAGGAACACAACAGGGATGTTCCCTATCTCCTCTGCTATTCAACATAGTGTTGGAAGTCCTTGCCAGAGCAATCAGGCAAGAGAAAGATATAAAAGGCATCCAAATTGGGAATGAAGCAGTTAAATTGTCACTTTTTGCAGAATACATGGTCCTATATATAGAAAACCCTAAAGACTCCACCAAAAAGCTATTAGAAACAATAAACGGATACAGTTAAGATGCTGGCTACAAAATCAACATATAAAAATCCATTGTATTCTTATATACTAACAATGAAATCTCAGGAAAAATAATATTAAATAAATTCCTTTGGCAATTGCAACAAAAAAGAATAAAATATCCAGGAATAAACTTAAACAAGGATGTGAAAGACTTATATACTGAAAACTTTAATACATTTAAAAGAAATTGAAGAAGACACAAAGAAATGAAAATACATTCCATGTTCATGGTTTGGAAGAGTCAACATGGTCAAAATGGCCATATTACCCAAAGCAATATACAGATTTAAGGGAATCGCCATCAAAATCCCAATGGAAATTTTTTTTTATTAAATTTATTGGGGTGACAATTGTTAGTAAAATTACATACATTTCAGGTGTACAATTCTGTATTACATCATCTATAAATCCCATTGTGTGTTCATCACCCAGAGTCAGATCGAATATATAGTGATGGAAGAACTGACCCAATGGAATTTTTAAAAAGAATTCAAATAAACAAATCATAAAATTTGTATGGTGCCACAAAAGACCGTAAATAGTCAAAGCAATCCTAAGAAAAAAAGAACAATGCTGGAAATATCGCACTCCTTGACTTCAGCTTGTACTGCAGGGCAACAATAATCAAAACAGCATGGTATTGGCAGAAAAACAGACACACAGACCAATGGAATAGAATTGCGAACCCAGAAATAAACACACATAAATATGGACAGATAATTTTTGACAAAGAAGCCAAAAACTTACAGTGGAGAAAAGACACCCTGTTCAATAAATGGTGCTGGGAAAATTGGGAAGCTACATGCAAAAGAATGAAACTAGACTGCTGTCTGTCACCATGCACCAACATTAATTCAAAATGGATCAAAGACCTAAACATAAGACCTGAAACAATTAACTTTATAGAAGAAACACAGGCACTAAACTTATGAACCTTGGGTTTAACGAGCATTTTATGAATTTGACTCCAAAGGCAAGGGAAGTAAAAGCTTAAATAAATGAATGGGACTATATCAAACTAAAAATCTTCTGCACAGCAAACGAAACCATCAACAAAATAAAGAGGCAACCAAACGAATGGGAGAAGATTTTTGCAAGCAACACCTCTAATAATGGGCTAATATCCAAAATATATAAGTAACTCATATAACTCAACAACCAAAAAACAAACAACTCAAGTAAAAAATGGCAGAGGATCTGAATAGACATTTCTCCAAAGATGACAAACAAATGACCAATAGACATATGAACGAATGCTCAACAGCAGAGAAATCCAAATAAAAACCACAATGAGATATCGGCTTACCCAGTTAGAATGGCTATCATGAACAAGACAAATAGCAACAAGTGTTGGAGAGGCTGTGGAGAAATAGGAATCCTCATACATTTTTGTTGGGAATGCAGCTTGGTCCAGCCACTATGGAAGGCAGTATGGAGATTACTTAAAAAATTTAGAATAGCATTACCATATAACCCAGCAATCCCTCTCCTGGATATCTACCCCAAAAGTCTGAAAACGTATATACATAAAGACATATGTGCTCCAATGTTCATTTCAGCTTTATTTATGGTGGGCAAGACATGGAAACAACCAAAGTGTCCTTCAATAGATGAACGGATAAAGAAGTTGTGGTATATATACACAATAGAATACTACAGCCATAAGAAAATTGAAATAGTACCATTTTTGACAACATGCACGGATCTTAAGATTAAAATGCTAAGCAAAACAAGTCAGACAGAAAAAGTAGAGAACCATATGATTTTACTGATATGTGGTATATAAAACTGAAAACAACAAAAGAACAAGACAAACAAATGAAGAAATGAAAACTCATAGACATGGACAATAGTATAATGGTTACCAGAGGGTAAGGGGCAAGGGGTTCTAGAAGAGGGTAAACAGGGTCAAATATATGGTGATGGAAGGAGAACTGACTCTGGGTGGTGAACACACATTGGGATTTATAGATGATGTAATACAGAATTGTACACCTGAAATCTATGTGATTTTGCTAACAATTGTCACCCCAATAAATTTAATAAAATAAAAAATAAATAAAAAAAGGAGCAATGTGTGATGTGGTAGGGATTGAATCTATAAGTAAGATGATTTGAGAAATAAATGGAAGATGAAGGAGGAATTGAATAAGAATGGAAGAGTCGTACATGAACTGATACACTTAAAGGAAAGAAAGACAGCAGTTCTGTGACCAAAGTAGCATGTGGAAAGAAAAAATAAATGGTACTAATGGGAGGAGTAATGATGTTGAAATAAGTTTAAGATTAAAGGACAGAAAACTAAGTAGAAAATTGGAAACACCAGATACAAAATTAAATGTTTGCCTTGTACACAGTGAAAAAAGTCATTTGGCATTATCACAATCACAGGCCAGAATGTATGCTAGAACTAAGGCAAGCTTGGGGGAAAATTTTCATACCAGACTAAGTGAACATGGAGTATGAATTAAAAAAAAAAGCATCAGTAGCTTTCTTAGAACTTAGTCATTGAATTTAATATATATATATATATATATATATATATATATATATATATATATATATATATAGTCCCACCACTTAGAAAGAACAAACATTAATATTTTTGTACACATCCTAAAACTTTCTATTGCTACACAGACACACACATACAAACACACATGTTCATTCATCAGGTTGGTACAAATACTATGAAAAATATAAATTGGGGCAGCCAGGGAAGAGATCCATCATGGTGGAGTACATAAACACTGTGCTCGTGTCCTTCCATGAATATAGTAAAATTATAAAATAAATTATAAAACAATCAGCCTGGAGAACCATCTGTAGTCTAGCTGAACAGAAGTTCCATGGCTAAAAATACAAAGAAGAAGCCACATCGAGATTGGTAGGAGGGGCGGAGAAGAGAAACAGGCCTCAAACTTCTGTGTGGCAATTGAGAATCAGGAGGGATATCTCAGCTGCGGAGGTTCCCCCCAGAGGAATCAGGGACCCCAACGCCCCACACCAGGCACCCCAGCTAAGAGTACCAGTGCCCAGAAGAGTAGCCCCCACAACATCTGGCTGTGAAAAACAGTGGGGATTCTGACTGACCGGGTGAGAGGAAAGGTTGTGGGAAACCAAGACATCCTCTTAAAGGGTCCATGCACAGACTCACTCGCTCGCAGGAACTCATCTTGGGCACCAGCAGAGGGATGGTGACTCAGGAGGCATTGGAGACCTTTGGGGGGTGGCGGGGCAGACTGAGATGTGTGGCTTTGAGGGGAGGACTAGAGGACAGCTGCATACTCCCTGTGTGAGGTCCTTCTCCTGTGAAGCCTGCAGGCAGGTGCCATCTTTCCTTTGTTGAGCCCGCCCCCACCATGGCTAAATCTGAATCTGATTCGTCTGGTGAGCTCTGCTGCTATATCCCGCTGACTCAATGGGACCACGCCCTACACAACTTCCGCAGTGCCACTGGCACTTTCTCTATGAGAAGCCAGCCCCACTTGCATTGAACTCTTTTTGGGAAAACTATCAATCTAGCAGACCTCCACCAGGTGGTGACTGACTTCAGTGTGCTCTGACACTTTTGTTGAGTAACTCTAGGCTCAGCACTGGCACCAAACCAGAATTTACATTAACCTGGTGACCACAACTCTTTCCACTTTAGTGACTCTCCGAGATCTTGACTCATACAACTTGAGTACCACACAAGGCTCTATCAGCGCTAAACCTCAAGGGAGCCAGCAAGTGGCAGCAGACCTCGGGTGGTGTCCTGGCTTTTTGTGGAGCTACCCAGACCTGGTACTGGTGGTAGACATACTCAGTTCATAGTGTGGCCTCTCCCACATGACTCCAGTGTGTTAGCACAGGAAGCAAACACCTGCAGATCTCTCTGTAGCTCCTACCAGGTAGTCCCCGAACAGTCACAGTAGTGGGTGACATGGGACTGCACCAGAGCCCCTCCCAAAAGGCCCCAGAACCAACATACTTGGAGGTTGGCTTCAGACCATAACAGAATACCACTCAACTAGCTGTATAAGTGACACACACAAAGGGTGGTCTTAACAGGCACCAGATCTTACTGGGGTGAATGCCACTCAGTGGGGTAAGCTCCCTGCACAGTGGCCTATAAACTGTGCATATGGCCAAACCCCACAGCCAGTAGCATAAGGGTCAATCACACCCACTGACATGCCAATAGTAATCAGGCTCAACTATAACAGGCGGGCAAACACAAACCACACAAGGGACACTCCTGGAGTACCTGGAGCATGTGACCAGGGAGACTGTGCCACTGGGCCTCACAGAGCACCTACTACATAAGGTCACCTGGCGAAGACATAGCAAATCTACCTAACACATAGAAACAAACATGGAGTGGCAGCCAAAATGAGGAAACAAAGAAATGTGTCTCAAATGAAAGAACAGGAGAAAAATCCAGAAAACAAACTAAATTGAATGGAGGTAAGCAACCTACCAGAGACAGAGTTTAAAACAATGGTTATACGGATACTCAAGGAACTTAGTGAGAACTTAAACAAAGAGATAGCAGGCATTAAAAAAGGACATAGAAACCACAAAAAAAGAACCAGTCAGAAGTGAAGAATACAGTAACAGAAATGAAGACTACATTAGAAGAAATCACCAGCAGACTAGATGAAGCAGAGGACTGAATCAGTGATTTGGAATATAAGATAGCAAAAAACACCCAATCGAACAGCAAAAGAAGAAAGAATCCAAAAAAGAAATTATGAGAGTTTAAGAGACCTCTGGAAAAACATGAAGCATAACAACCTTCACATAGTAGGGGTACTATAAGAAGAGGAAAAGTGAGGGATTAAGAACCTATTTGAAGAAATAATGACTGAAAACTTTGCTAACCTAGTGAAGGAAGAAGACACACAAGTCCAGGAAGCACAGAGTGTCCCAAACAGGATGAACCCAAACAGGCCCACACCTAGACACATTATAATGAAAATGGCAAAGGCTAAAGACAAAAAGAAAACCCTAAAATCAGCAAAAGAAAGGCAACTAGTAGCTTATATAGGCACTTCCACAAGGCTGTCAGCTGATTTATCAACAGAAACTTTACAGGCCAGAAGGGATTGGCAGGAAAAGCAAGGACGAACAACGAAGACTACACTATTCAGCAAGGCTGTCATTTGAAATTGAAGGACAGATAAAGAGCTTCCCAGACAAGAAAATGCTAAATGAGTTCAACACCACCAAACCAGTATTACAAGGAATGTTAGAGGGACTTCTTTAAGGTGCAAAAACAATCAAAATTATCAATAATAAAATGGCAATAGCTACATATCTATCAATAATTACTTTCAACATAAATGGATTAAATGCTCTAATCAAAAGACATAGGGTGGATGAATTGATAAGAAAACAAAACCCTTACATACTCATATGCTGCCTACAAGAGACTGACTTCAGATTGAAAGACACACACAGACAGAAAGTAGAGGGATGGAAAAAATATTTTATGAAAATGGAAATGAAAAAATAGCTGGGGTAGCAATACAAGACAAAATAGACTTTAAAACAAAGGCTATAAGAAGAGACAGTGAAGGACCCAGTGATCCCACTTCTGGGTATTAATCAGAAGAAACCCAAAATGCTACTTTGAGGGGACGTGTGTATCCATATGTTCATTGCAGCATTGGTTACAATGGCCAAGATGTGGAGGCAACCTGGGTGTCCATCAATGGATGAATGAATAAAGTGTAGGTGTACATATATACAATGGAATATTGCTCAACCGTGAAAGGGAATGGGTTCTTGCCATCTGCAGCGGCATGAATGGACCTGGAGGGTGTTGCGCTAAGTGGAGTGTCAGCGAAAGACAGTTACAGTGTGATTTCACTTATATATGGAATCTAAGAACAAAATTAACAAACAAAAGAGAAACAGACTCATAGATACAGAGAACATTTTGTTGGTTGCCAGATGGGAGGTGGTTTGACATTGTGGGTAAAAACGGGGGAGGAGATTAAGAAGTATGAACTGGTTGTTACAAAGTAGTTATGGGGATGTAGAGTATAGCGTATTATTAATACAATAATATTGTAATAACTATGTATGGTGTCAGATGGGTACTAGATTTATTGGGGTGATAGATGAGAGGAGGTTGGGGAGCAGGGTGAAAAACGTGAAGGGATTAAGAAGTACAAATTGGTAGTTACAAATAGTCATGAGGATGTAAAGTAAAGCATAGGGACTATAGTCAGTGATGTGGTAATAACTATATGTATAGTGCCAGGTGGGTACTAGACTAATCAGGGTATCAGTTTTTAATTGTACAAATGTCTAACCACTATGCTGTACACCTGAAATTAATATAAAATAACACTGAATGCCAACTATAATTGAAAATTTTTAAAATGGGGGAAAAAGTGAAGGGAAATAAGAGGTCCAAACTTCCACGTATAAAACAAATAAGCCACAGGGATGTGATGTACAGCATGGCGGATATAGTCAATAATATTATGATAGCATAGTGTGGTGTCAGATGGCTGCTGGACTTATGGTGATCACCTGGTTAGGTATATAAATGTCGAATAGCTATGGTTTACCCCTGAAACTAATATAATATTGTATGTTAGCTATATTTTTAATAAAAATCTTTTTTTATCATGTTTGATTTTTCCATGTGTACAATCATATAAGAGATGCAATATTCTATTACTGTCTTGACTTGAATTTCTTAGGTCAATAGCGAAATTAAGTATATTTTTATGTGTTTATCAATTATGTACATTTTTATGGGAATTATTTATTCAGTTTTAACTATCTTTCTATTGAAAATATATTGTTTTGCAACTATGTTCTCTCAGCTTGTCACCTGTATTTCAGTCTTGTTTGTGATTGTCCTTTGTCTCTCTCTATTTCTCTAATGTTCAAAAGCTTAAATGGAGTCAGATGAATCAGCATTTTCCTTTACAGTCTCTTTATCTCTAAAATCATACTCTCCACCCAACCCAAGATGCAATGATAACAATAATAATAAATAATCCATATTTTCTTCAAATATTTTATTTAATGTTTTATTACTCTCATATATTAATTACTATTTCTAATTATGCAAACAATATACTAATATATGTTTATTGTAAAAAATTAAACTCCACAGATAAAGTGAAAATCCCCAGAGATTAATCCCAGTTCCTTCCCAGAAGTCACTTATTAAGACTGATGTATATGTCTCTCAAGCTTCTGTTATCCATTTACATACACACACACAAAAAAATTATAGTTTAGTTTAATTTGTCTTGCTTTTACATAAATGATATTATACTGTATGTATTGTTATGAAACTTTTAACGATACTGCATGCTTTGGAGATCTTTCATGTCAGTATATATAATCTAATCCATTCTTTTTAACTGAAACTAATATGCTGTAATTTGGATTTATTTAACCCCTCACCTACTGGTGGATATTTAGGTTGAATCCAATTTCTCTCTCTCTCCAAACAATAATACAATAAAAAATATTTGCCACGTCTCTTTGTGCACATGGTTCAAGTATTTCTCAAAGGTCAATATTAGAAATTGAAATTCCTAACTAGAACTGTATGTGCACTTAAACTGTGGTATATTTATACAATGGAGTATTACGCAGCCATAAAGAAGAAAGAAATCTTACCATTTGCAACAACATGGATGGACCTAGAGAACATTATGTTAAGTGAAATAAGTCAGAAAGAGAAAGACAAATACCATGTGATCTCACTTATATGCGGAATCTAAAGAAAAGAATAAGTGAATGAACTAATCAGAGACAGTTTTGGAAACATGGAGGAAAAACAGAGGGTTGCTAGAGGGGCGGGGGTGTGGGGATAAGGGGAAGGTGAGAGGTTTGGGGAATGTACAGAGGGATAGTGGATGGGGGGAGGGGGGTTCACACAGTGTGAGGGATATAAATGATAAATGTCTAAGTTTTGCTTTGTCTTGTGCACCTGAAACTAATTAAAAAACAAATTAAAAAAAAAAGAAAAGAACTAAGGGGGGCGGGGGTGGGGGGTGGGAGATGAGGGTAAGGGGGATCGAATATATGGTGATGGAAGGAGAACTGACTCTGGGTGATGAACACACAATGGGATTTATAGATGATGTAATACAGAATTGTACACCTGAAATCTATGTAATTTTACTAACAATTGTCACCCTAATAAATTTAATAAAATAAATATAATAGATACTTTCAAATTGTCCCCTCTTCTAAGGTTTTTATAGCTTTTATTTTTTAATTTTTATTTTATCAATTTGGAATTTAGTTGTGGGTAAAGGATGAGGAAGACTTGACTTTTTTTCTTCATATACATCACTACCCACTTGTACCAAAATCATTTACTATCTAATCCATCTTTTCCCAATTGATGTGACATAATGCCCTTATCATATATTAAATTCCCATATATGCCAGAGTTTAGCTGTATATTATCTAGTCTGTTCTTATTGATATGTCTACTCCTG
Source organism: Rhinolophus sinicus (assembly GCF_057876585.1). Taxonomy (NCBI): domain Eukaryota; kingdom Metazoa; phylum Chordata; class Mammalia; order Chiroptera; family Rhinolophidae; genus Rhinolophus; species Rhinolophus sinicus. The sequence goes on along the minus strand of NC_142518.1, from coordinate 70,327,280 downwards.
TGTCAGTGCCATGTATTTTAGCTACCTTAGCACTATAATACAGGACAAGCCCTCCATCATTAAACTTCTTTCTTAGGCTTTTCTTGATATTCTGTGTTTACTTGGGATAATACACCAATTACTATTTTTAAATATATTTTATTCCCATTCCCCTCCCCTTGGCCCTTTGGCAACCATCTGCTATCTATATTGATGGGTGTGCTTCTATTTTGTTTTGCTTACTCATTTGTTTTGTTTTTTAGATTGCACATATAACTGAAATCATAGGGTATTTGTCTTTCTCTATCTGACTGACTTCATTTAGCATAATACCCTCAATGTCCACCCATGTTATCACATTTTATTCTTTTTATTGCTGAATAATATTCCATTGTGTATACATAACACACCTTTATCCATTCACCTATTGATGGACATCTAGGTTGCTTCCATATCTTAGTTATTACTAGTAATGCTGCAGTGAACACAAGGATACATATATCTTTTCAAATTAGCATTTTTGTTTTCTTCAAATAAATACCCCCAAGCGGAATTGCTGGATTGTATGGCAGCTCTATTTTTTATTTTTTGAGGAACCTCCATACTGTTTTCCATAGTGGCTGCGCCAATTTACAATCCCATTAACAGCGTAGAAGTGTTCCCTTTTCTCCACATCCTCGCCAACCCTTATTATATGTTGATTTATTGATGATAGCCATTCTGACAGGTGTGCGGTAATATCTCATTGTGATTTTAATTTGCATTTCCCTGATGATTGGTGACGTTGAGCATCTTTTCATATGTATGTTGGCCATCTGTATGTCCTTCTTGGAGACATGTCTATTCAGGTTTTCTACCTATGTTTTAAATTGGACTTTTTGTGGGGTTTTTTAGTGTTAAATTGTATAAGTTCCTTATATACTTAGGATATTAGGCCCTTATCAGATGTATCTTTTGAATGTGTTCTTTTAGTTCCTTCTGTCAGTTCCAGAATGTTGTTGGAGAAAACTATACAACTGTGGAGATCGACCTCACTTTACCTGCATGGCCACAAATTTCAAACAGCACATTACATCGCCCAGAGTTGTTCCTGCATTTCCCTAGTATGTCTGCTTTTTCACCTTGAAAATAACAATAATAAAAAAAAATATTCCATACCTTTTCTACTCTTGTCAAATCAGCTATAATATCTCATTTCCTTGCCCCTCACCCGTCAATACTCTCCCACCTCATGTATATATAATCTCAGCTGCTGATTCTGACATAGTCTCTGCCTTCTAATTCTATAATGGATGATGTATCCCTATTCCTGTTAGAGTTCCATCTAGACTTCTCAAGACATAATTCCTGCAAATGTTCTTTTTCTCTCCTGTGTTATTGATCTTTCCCTCTCTGTGGGATCATTCCCATCAGCATTAAAAATAATCTAGTATCTCCTATTTTAATAAAACACACAAGAAAGTTTCCCCTTATTACCATATCCTTCTTCAGCTACTGTCTCATTTCTGTTCCCTTTCAGGGCAAATCTTAAAAGAGCTGTCATATTCACTGTCCCCACTTTCTCACCCACATTCTGCCCTCATCCCATGTCAATGGGGATTCTGTCACCACCACTTTACTAAGGCTGCTTCAGTCAAAGTCACCAATGATCTCTATGTTACCACATAGAATAAGCACTTCTCTGTCTTCATTTCACTTGATTTTGCAACACATACAACACAGTTGACCATTCTCTCCCTCTAGTACAGAGCACTTCCTATGTTTGTCTTCTGTGTTACCAATCCTTTTTTTTTTTTCCTTCTAACTCACCAGATGTTCCTATCTCTTGCTGGATCCTCCTATTTTGCTCAACCTCCTCATGATGTCATTCCCCAGGACTTCTTTTTCTATAGACTATCACTGGGCAATGCTATCTATTTCCACAGATGGTGTTTATATCTACATGCAAATAAATCCTAAATTTATATATACAGTTCAGACTTCTCCCCACAATTCAGAGTTTTATGTTCAGTTGTCTACTTAACTCATCAACTTGGATATCTAACACATATTTCAAACTTAACATCTCCAAAATATACTGTTTGTTTTCTACTCTCCACCAGAAACTGTCCATCCTCTACATCTTCATTTCATTAAATAATACCACTGTATACACAATTGTGCAAGCTGAACACCCAAGGTTTCAGTTTTTTGAATCCCCCCATCCACTTAATTAAATGTATAGAAAAATAAAATCAACTCTATCTACCAAAAATATCATTAGTAGGAAAGTAACCCAGTGTTACACTGGGTGGTGAACACACAATGTGAGACATAGACAATGAATTACAGAAATGTATACCTGAAATCTATGTAACTTTACTAACAGTTGTCACCCCAATAAACTTTAAGTTAAAAAAAAATAATAACCATTTACTGTCAAAAATAATAACCATTTTCAGTCTATTCATGGCTAATTTCCACTTATCTTTCAAGTTTCAGCTTAAATATTGCCTCCACAGGGAGACATTTCCTGATCCTACAGACTATTTTCTCCATACTGTTTGTACCCATTTACCCAGTATACCCTTCTTTATATTACTTATGCGGTTAATTACTTGTTACGTACTTATGGACTATATTCTCCATGAGGGAAGAAGTTGTGTTGGGATTTTTAAATCTCTTTATCTAGTACAGTGTCTATCATGGAGCTAGTGTTCATTAAATATTTGCTGGATTGAATTAAACTGAACTGAGGGTAATAAGTCTGAATCTCAATATATACTTGCTTAATGAGTGAATATAAAGTTCTAATTGTGGAAGAAAATTGAACCGTCCTGTTTGTGGAATGATTCTATGATAGGAGAAAAAAAAATGTAAAGCATGAAACTATGTATTGCACTGGTAGCATAACTTCCCCTTCTTTTGTTAACCTAAATTAAGAATCTGATATTCAGATATTTTATTTCAGGAAATCTAAGAAGGTTCAAGTCACTAAATAGCCAAACATGTGAGTGGTTAAGTAGATATGTTTATACTTAAAATATTGCCTTGTTTGGAACTCTGAGGCTTGTTGGAGAAATGATAAAATGGTGACACCCTTTCAGGAAGAGAGATAAGAGGGATAAAAACTAGCTTATGGGTGGCAAAGAGGATAATCCTCTATCACATTAAGGATTGATCTTTTAGTATAAAAGGAGACTAGGTCTGACAGATGTCAACACATAGAAAAAATAGTAGCACTTTCTGCTTCTATCATAAAGATAAATTGGAGCCAGTACCTTAGGTCTTGAGACTCTTTGAACTCCATGGCCCAGGTGGCAGAAAATACAACTAGAAGGCAACTCAATTCAGCCTGATAGCTAGGGCTTAGCTTACCTTTTCTTGATCATTGGTTGATTTATTAGTTACAGTAAGTACTTTTATGAAACAGACCGATGTTTCTGAGGACAATACTCTAGGCACAGGTAGTCATGCTCTAATGCCATGTAAGAGACAAGCCCTCCTCTCACTGGGATAAACTGGCACTATATCTTTTAATCAACAGATCTTATCATTAATATATTACTTTTAACAAATATCTACTGATCACCTGCTATGTGCCAGACACTTTTCTGGGCAGAGAGGATACAGTAGTGAGCAAACCAGATAAAGCTCCAGCCTTCAGGGAACTTATATTCTAGTGGATGGAGATAAAGAGTAATTAGATAAACCAATAATTATGTAGCATAAGATAAGGGCTGTGAAGAAGAATAAGGTAAGAGGATGGAGAGTTATGTTAAAGGTAGGGGATGATTATTGCAGATAAGGTGGTCCAGAAGGCCTCCCTGAGGAGATGTCATTTGAGCAGAGACCTGAATACAATGGAGCAGCAAATCAAGGGAATAGCAGGGGAAAGGTATTTTAGACAGAGGAAACAGAAGCTTTTCCATTGACATTTTGCTCATGGTTAAAGCCTTGAAAGCTTTAGGATAATTTTCAGTATCATTCTGGAGGCCTTCCAACCTGCCTCTGTGGCCCTCTTCTGCTTGGAAAGTCTGAAATACCCAAGCTTTTGTTGTCCCCCTCTATATCAAGTGCCCAGAAGAAAGTCATCTGGCATCCCAGCCACGTAACTGGGTCCTGCTCACTTTATTCTTGCCCTTTATTCTTGCCCTGACATAACAGAGATGAAAATCCCTGAGTCTTCCCTCCAGGAGATCACACTCGTTTCCCTGAGATAGGCTTGGGCCTGATACCTTTTGTTTTACATTTTTTTGGTCTAAATTCTTAGAACCACCGGACTAGGAATATTCCATCTATTGCACTGTGTATCTTCAAAGTCCCATCCCACTCTCCTCAGAGTAGATGCCTTTGATTCTGGACACTTGGCCTGATAATGGGTTAGATATGCTCTACCCATTTGGACTATGTGAAATTTATTTGAGGGATAAATTTATTTTAAAAACTCATACAACTCAACACCAAAAAAAACAAACAATCCAATTAAAAAATGAGCAGAGGACCTGAATAGACATTTCTCCAAAGAGGACATACTGATGGCCAATAGACCCACGAAAAGAAGCTCAACATCACTAATCATCAGAAAAATGCAAATTAAAACCACAATAAGATATCATCTCACACCTGTCAGAATATTCATCATTGATAAATCAACAAACAATAAGTCTTGGTGAGGATGTGGAGAAAAGGGAACCCTTGTGCACTGTTGGTGGAATTGCAAATTGGTGCAACCACTGTGGAAAACAGTATGGAGGTATCTCAAACAATTAAAAATAGAACTACCTTATGACCCAGCTATTCCACTCATGGGTATTTATCCAAAGATAAATTTTGCTCTGGTTGTTTGCTTGTTTTACATTTTTATTGGGGTATAATTTCTAAGGAGTGAAATGCAAGATCTCATGTATACAGTTCAATGAGTTTTTCCAAATGCATAAGCCTGTATTGTGTTCCACATCCCAATCAAGTTAGATGCTATTTCCATTACCCCAGAAAATTCCTTTGTACCCTTTTCATTCAAACTGTCTCCAAAGGCAATCACTGTTCTGATTTTTTCACCACAGCTTAGTTTTGCCTGTTATTGAACTTTATATAAATGAAATCATACAGTATATATCCTTTTGTGCCTGGCTTCTTTCACTCATCATTATGTCTGTGAAATTCATCCATGATGTGTGTATTAGCAATTTATATCTTTTAATTGTTTAGTGGTATTCTATTGTATGACTATATGAAAATCCATTCACCTATTGATAGAAATTTCCATTGTTTGCAATTTGGGGCTATTATGAATAAAGCAGCTATAAACACTTTTGAAAAGTATTTCTGTGGATATGTATTCTCATTTCTCTGGGGTAATGATCTAGGAGTGGAAGTTGGACCATAGGGCATAAAGGGATTAATAATTTTAATGCATATAAAATATTGGCTCTGTGGCCAGACTACCTATTGGTAATGCAACGAACTTTTCTCGGGGTGCTGACTCTGGCTGAAGAAACTGTATTAAGATAGTATAGTGCATGAAGGTTCCTTTTACTCCACAGCCTCTACAACACTTGTTATTATTTTTCTTGTTGATGATAGTCATTGTAACGGGTGTGAGGTGATATATCATTGTGGTTTTGATTTGCATTTCACTGATGATTAATGATGTTGAACAGTTTTTTATATGTCTATTGGCCATGTTTATGTCCCCTTTGGAGAAATAGGAACCCTCATACACTGTTGGTGGGAATGCAAATTGGTGCAGCTGCTATGGAAGGCAGTGTGGAGGTTCCTCAAAAAATTAAGAACAGAATTACCATATGACCCAACTATCCCTCTCCTGGAATCTACTCAAAAAATAGGAAAACATTTATCCATAAAGATATTTGTGCTCCGATGTTCATTGAAGTTTTATTTACGGTGGCTGAGGCATGGAAACAACCAAAATGTCCTTCGATAGATGATTGGATAAAGAAGTGGTGGTATATATACACAATGGAATACTATTCTGCCATAAGAAAAGAAGAAATAGTACCATTTGCAACAACATGGATGGATCTTGAGATTACTATGCTAAGCGAAATAAGTCAGTGAGAAAAAGTAGAGAACCATATGATTTCATTGATATGTGGTATATAAAACTGAAAACAACAAAATAACAAGACAAACAAATGAAGAAACAAAAACTCATAGACACAGACAATAGCTTAGTGGTTTCCAGAGGGTAAGGGGGGAGGGAGGTGGTAGATGAGGGTAAAAGGGATCAAATATATTGTGATGGAAAGAGAACTGATTCTGGGTGGTGAACACACAATGTGATTTAGAGAGGATGTATTACAAAAATGTACACCTGAAATCTATGTCACTTTACTAATAATTGTCACCCCGATAAACTTTAATTAAAAAAAAGATATTATAGCATAGTAGCTATGAGTAAGGTTTCTAGACTCAGACTGCCTATGCTGATATCTTGGTTCCATTACTTAAAAGTTCTGAGGCCTTGGGCATAATATATAATGACCCTGGACCTTGGATTCCTTACATTTAAAATACACTTGTATCATATGGTTGTGTAGTGGAAATTCAAGGACATATTCTCTATAAAAGTAGTTAGTATAGTGCTTGGACACTTGATAAAGTTTCAATAAATGTTGACTTGGGGATTGGGGGAACTTAAGTCTTATCTGAAACTCCTTGAGTGCTTCAGTGAATACAACATCAAAATGAAAGGCAACCATACACCCAAAGGTATACAATTAAATCACAATGAAAGACCAAACTGAGCTTAATAGGAAATAAAAATGTAATTAAATGATGTGCCTTAAATAATAATGACAACTAAATATTGATCAGTCATTCACTATTACTCTTTAGACAAACTTTGTCTTCAGCAACATTACATTGCCTTGTTAAAGAATATTGGCTTATATACACAAGCCTAACATGGTCTCACTTCCTTACGAATAGATTGTTGACATTCACAGGAGGTGCCAATAATAACAGCTGAACTTGCAAAATATTAATAGGTAGATCAATGTGCCAACATCATTAGAGACAATTAATGTCAGACTCATGCATAAAGATGCCTAAACTATATGAAACATTTTATGAGTTGGCAATTACTAATTTATATATGTTTCACTTAACAATTCCAATAAAATACATTTCCCGACTGCTGAATATAGTTTTGGTCAGCTAGCATTAGGCAATGAAAAAACAAATGTGCAAATATCAGGGGGACTTTCCTTTCCTTTCAAGTGATTCTGATCAGTTTTCAATGTTAAGGTACCCAGCTGTTTAATTTCATAACTTTGGCAAATGCCAGGACCACAATTCAAAACAAGTAATGATGACCTTTGATTTTACTTCCAAAGGAAACTGTAATCACTAATGTAGCTGTGGACTCTAAATAAAGATAAAATGAAAAATCTAAATTCTAAACTTAAGTTTTTCTTATTTTTCCTCAAGTTAAATCACTTACCAATATTCCTTGAGCTGGTGGTAGCCCTGATATTGCTATAAACTTAAATTGATTTTAAAGGGAAATTGAAAGTTTTTTTGGATTCTTTGACCTTTTTCATTCTTTGGATGGAAAGAACCAAATCTAAAACAGTCATATTGAGCAGAGAAGGCCCAAAGAGGAATATCAAATTCCCAGTTTTCCCTATGACATTGCTCGTGATGTGAGAAGTCGGGATTCTGCCTCTAACAAAGCCATGATGGCCATCTTGGAGGCTGATGTCTTACTTGATGTCATCCTCAAAAAGGTAGGGAACTTGTCCTGTGCATCTTGGAACATCAAGCAGCTGTAATCTAAGTACATTATGCAGCTGTAATCTATGGATGTGTTGGAAATCACTACTTCCTTCAACCATCACATCCTGGCAAATGCCCTTCTGCGTACCTCCCCTGTTCCCCTTCAATTCCTTACTCACCTCTACTGTAGTACTTATCACACAGCTACCAGTTTGATTTTTCTTCTAAAATGCAAAGCCAATTATGCTACTCCCTGATTAGTATACTTCAGTAGTTTCTTGTTGTTTCCAAGGTAGCATCCAGACTGTACTTCGGCCCACAGAGGTGCTCCATGATCCGGCCCTTGTTAATCTTTCTAGCATTGTCTACTGTTGTCTAGCATTGTCTAGCATTGACCTACCTATAATTCCTCCAAGAAGTCACATTTGCTTCCCTGAATGCCTTAACACATATTTTTCCTGCTAATTTCAATACCTCCCTCCATCCCTGCCCATTCACCTGGTGATTCCAGTGATATTTTCTTCTAAGATCATCTTCTGTTTTGCTCATATATTGCCAACAACTCAATCCTGCATAAAATGCAGGTGCCTATCCATTGCTTTCCTCTGGCTTCCACTGAATAATATTAACATAACAATGCTTTCATAATTGTGGATTTTCTAAGTTGTCTTCCCCCCACTATACTGTGAACTTGTGCTAGGTAGGGACACCATTTTATAAATTTCTGTATTCCTTAGATCCTGTCTCCGTGCCTGACTCAAAATGGGTGTTCAGTAAATGAAACAAAGGGAAGAAAAAAAACGCTTGAAATTTTACTTGATTCACTCATTTTTTGAGTTCTTAATAGACATAGCCTTGACCTATAAACCTTCAATGTGAACACAGTGTGACACTCTAGGCCCAATTTGTTATTATCGGTGACCCTCTGGACAGCCCTGCTGGTCTCCTGCCTGTTGGAAGGCAGTTCTCTGGCATTCTGTTGCTTCTCTGAAAGGCTTTCTGGCCTCCTGTCCATGTTCTGATTACCATCCCAATTTCTGACAGGGGACTGATTCAAAGACTCCTCTGGCCACTGTGTGGACCTCTCCTCGGACTCTCCCTTTGATCAACTTAAACAACTTGTCTGGTCCCCTTATCAATAACTCCCAGGCACGTATAGCACAAACTCTTCCTTTGTCAAGGTTGCTTAATAACTTAAATTTACTAAGATATTAACATTTTGTAAGAAAAAAAAGCAAGACATTGAATAGAGCTAAAAGTAATATGTCTGGTAATATGTGCATTGTGTTAGAGGAAGGAGATATGAAAGCTTATGAGTAGTAAGCTACTCATTGCTTCCCAGTGAACACATTTCCTTAAATCAATAGGGGAAAGTTCTGTCCAAATGTTCCCTAGTGGTAAACTGAGTTTCATGCCAATTCCCAATTCCCTCAGTTACCTTATGATGTTTTTTTTGTTTGTTTGTTTTTGTTTGTTTGTTTGTTTGTTTTCACCAGGATTTACTGGGCTTAATATGACCAAACATTTTACTGAAGTATCTTTGCTGTAATAAGCCCTAAATATCCTGTAAAGATAAGCCAGCATCCCTACAGTAATGAGAATTCCACAAAGAAAGAAAAAAGTATGTTTAAACAGCTTCAAGAGTAGTATGCATCTGGAATAAAACAGCTGCTGACCTTTAACTATAATTTTGTAACATAGGATTTTCAATAGCTACTGACCCCAAAGAAGGTATCAAATAATACATTTGCCTTATTGAACAATAATTTGCAATATGCTTTAAAGGTCTTCTCTCTCTTGGGTCACTGATGTTTTCAAGTTCTTGAAGCATATTCAATACCTGTTATATTTTTATAATCCTCAAGTCACCTTATATTCTTTTGCAAGATCCACTGTATCTCATGAATTGCTGTGGAGTTTAGCACTTTACTGATACATTTCCTTTCAGATGCCTTGTAAGAAAAAGAAGTATAGATTCAGGACTGTTTCAGTGTCATTTTGAAGTCCGTCATTAACTATTGTGAAAAATCTTATAATTTTTAAAATATATTTCTCTAATTCTATTCTGTGAAAGGTGGACATGGGGAAGTCATTTGTAAAATGTCATAGACATTTATTTGTATACTACAAATGAGGAAGACACTTCTAGGTCTCCCATCAGAGAAGTAAAATGGTAATATTTTCCTGTGACTTTAAAATCACACAAGGAAAGGCATGACTGCAGATTTTCAGAGTGTTTGCTAAGAAGTCCTAATACACGAAGAAAACATCAAACTTCTTATCATGGGTGAAGAAATATGTATTGGCATTAGTTTCTCAACCAATAACATAGATATTGGTAATGAAGGAGGTAGTATTTAATAGAGTTTATCCTTGACTTGGCAAGAACATGTGACTGACTAGCACAGAAACAAATTGGGACTGAGACATAGCATATATCTCTCAAAAGCCAAATTGTTTCTAACATCTACACAGAAAACAAAAAGTGATGAATTAACATGAAACATAAACCAGAATAGGGGAACTTAAGCAATGCTTATATCTCCTTTAAAAGTCAAAAGCAGAGAAGAAAATAGAAAAGTATGGAAAGGTCATCAAAATGGCGGCGTGAGGTGAGCCTCTGTAAATCTCCCCTGGAATTTATAACTAATCGAACAACTATAACTCCACAAAGGACTCCCTGCACAGCAGACAGGCAAGACGAAGAGAACCACTACTGAATTCACCTAAAGGTGAACGAACCATGCGAGCGGGGAGGAGGGAAGGGAGAAATGCAGAGACGGAGCCGCACAGGCCCACGACGCAGAGCTAGCTCAGTGGTCCAAGCTTGCTGCATCCCGGAACTACCGCAGCTGTGGGAGAGGGAAAAACTCGGACTGCTATGGCTCTGTTGATGGCCCACGGGGCTGGAGGGACAGCATATAACATGTCTGAACCCAATGCTCATCGCATAGACCTTGGGGAAAGACTGAGGGAAGAAGGCTGAAAATGTTGGTTTAAGCCCTCACTGACAAAGAGAGAACTGAAGCCTTAGGCACTGAGACTAGTCGCCTCCTCCCTACCCTCCCAGAGCTCGCCCTACCCCCACCTGCCTGGTGCTGGAAGCTGAACAGTAGCAGTGTCAGATCAAAAGAACAGAATATTTGCTGTTCTGAGAACTGTGGACTGCAGACACAGATTCGCAGACCAACTAGTTCCAGCAAAGGCGAGAGAGCTGTGGAAGCAGGATCAGGTCTGGTGGTAGTCATTGCCATTCCTCTGAGCCACCTCTCACAACTCACCCCGCCCCTGGCCCCACCTATCTGGGTGGATCCCTGCAGGAGTAAACAGAACTGCTAAAACATACGGGCTCTGAATCTGGTGCATGAAGAGCTTTGGAACTTCAAAGCTCTCCACATACCGACAGGGACAGAGCGCCCTGTGACCGGAGCGAACTATTAACAGAGGAGAAGCCCGTCTCCCAGGGAATCCCCCCATTGTGTGAGAAGCTGGAACTGTGCAGAGAAAACATAGCACTACTGTGTGAGAAATTAAAGAAAGGCTGCAGTTGGAGAGAAAATAAAACATTCTACAAACAAGTACTAGAAAACAAAAGAAAGACCTCTTCCTATCAACCTGTTGCAGAAGCCACCCCTGTAGATGTCTAGGAAGAGAAATAATAAATTAGTAATTGCCATGAATAACCAGGCCAGCAAGACAGCTCAGAAAGAAAGTGAAAAGTCTCCAGAAAGGGAACTTAAGGATATGGAAATATGTGACTTAAATGACAGATAATTCAAGATTGCGGTTCTGAAAAAACTCAACGAGATGCAAGAAAACACAGAAAGGAAGTGTAATGAACTCAGAAACACAATCAAAGAACAATATAAGCATTTTACGAAAGAGACTGAAATTTTTAAGAAGAACCAAATAGAATTACTGGAGATTAAGAACTCAATAGATGAAATTAAAAATGAAATAACCAGCTTAGGTAGTAGAGTTGACCAGATGGAGGGAAGAATCAGAGACATAGAAGATAGAAACCTGGAAATTACACGAATGGAAGAAGAAAGAGCCTTGAGACTTAAATGAAAGAACTCTGTAAGAACTTACTGACTGCATCAGAAAGAGCAATATAAGAATAGTGGGAATACCAGAAGGAGAAGAAAGAGAGAAGGGAACAGAGAATATATTCAAACAAATTGTCGATGAGAACTTCCCAAACTTGTGGACAGAACTGCATCCTCGAATCCATGAAGCAAATACAACACCCAATTACCAAAATCCCAACAGGCCTTCTCCAAGGCATATTATATTGAAGCTGTCTAAAATCAACGACAAAGAAAGAATCCTAAAGTTTGCCAGGGAAAAGAAGACGGTAACCTACAAATGAAAGTCCATTAGATTATAATCAGATTTTTCAGCAGAAACTGTACAAGCCAGGAGGGAGTGGAACCAAGTATTCAAATTATTGAAAGAAATTATGAGCCAAGAATAACACACCCAGCAAATATGTCCTTTAGATATGAAGGAGGAATCAAGACCTTTCCAGACATACAGAAGCTGAGGGAATTTTCTAACACACGACCTACACTACAAGAAACATTAAAGGAGGCTATTCAACCACCATCAACAAGGACAATTTGTGGCAACGAGAACATATAAGGGGGGAGAGCAAAGGCCTGAACCGGAATACAGGAATGGAGAAAATAAGTATGCTTAATAAAATGGAATACTCTAAATGTCAAACTTTATTTTACATAAACTTAAGGGTAACCACGAAAACAAAAACAAAACAAAACAAAAAACCCGAAACTAAAATATATACTGTAACAAAAGAAGAAACAGAGGGAAACATCATACAATACCACCACACATAAATAATAGACAACAACAAAAAGGCAAAGAAACAATGGACACACAGGCTTACCAGAAAAGTAAAGATAGAATGATAGGAAAACTTCAGATATCAATAATCACCCTAAATGTAAATGGCACAGAGTAGCAGACTGGATAAAAAAACTAAATCCAACCATATGCTGTCTCCAAGAGACACATCTCAGCTACAAGGACAAGCATAGACTCAAAGCGAAAGGGTGGAACTTGATACTCCAAGCAAATGGTACCCAGAGAAAATCAGGTGTAGCCATACTGATATCAGATGAAACAGATTTCATGGTGAAAAAGGTAACAAGAGACAAAGATGGACATTTCATAATGGTAAAGGGGACTATACAACAAGAAGACATAACAGTCATAAATATTTGGGCCCCCAATTAGGGAGTACCGAAATATAGCAAGCAACTACTAACAGAACTAAAGGGAGAAATTGACCACAACACAATTATACTAGGGAACTTAAATACATCATTGACAACTTTGGATAGATCATCAAAACAGAAAATAAATAATGACATAGCAGCCCTAAATGACACATTAGATGAAATGGACATAATTGACATATATAGAGCACTTCATCCTAAAACATCAGACCCTACATTTTTTTTCTAGTGTACATGGAACATTTTCAAGGATAGACCATATATTGGGACATAAAATCAGCCTCAGCAAATTTAAGAAGACTGAAATTATACCAAGCATATTCTCTGATCACAAGGATTTGAAATTGTACATCAACTGCAAAAAGAAAGCAGGAAAAAACACAAATACATGGAGACTAAACAACATACATTTAAAGAAACGACCAGGTCAAAGAATAAATTAGAGGATAGATAAAAATATACATAGAAACAAATGACAATGGAAATACATCCTACAAAATTTTTGGGATGCGGCTAAAGCAGTTTTAAGAGAGAAATTTATATCGTTACAGGACTACCTTAAGAAACAAGAAAAATCACAAATAAATTACCTCATGTTACACCTTAAAGATCTAGAAAAAGAAGAACAAGTAAAACCCAAGGTCAGCAGAAGAAAGGAAATAACAAAAATTAGAGCAGAACTAAATGAAATATAGACCATAAAGACAATAGGAAAAATTAATGTGACAAAGAGCTGGTTCTTTGAAAAGATTAACAAAATTGAACAACCCTTGGCTGGACTCACTAAGATAAAAAGAGAGAAGACACTATTTAACAAAATCAGAAATGAAAAACGGGAAGTTGTCACGGACACCACAGAAATACAAAGGATCATCCAAGAATACTATGAAGGACTATATGCCACCAACTTCAATAACCTAGAAGAAATGGACAAGTTCTTAGAAACATATAGCCTTCCTAGCCTGAACCATGAAGAACTGGAAAATCTAAACAGATGGATCACCAGTAACGAAATTGAATTAGTTATCCAAAACCCTCCCAAAAGCAAAAGTCCTGGACCAGATGGCTTCACTAGTGAATTATAGCAAACCTTCAAAGAGGATCAAATACCAATCCTGCTCAAACTCTTCTAAAAAACTGAAGAAGAGATAGTACTCCCTAACTCATTTTATGAGGCCAACATTACCCTGATACCAAAACCTGGTAAGGACAACACACAAAAAAGAAAACTACAGACCAATATCTCTGATGAATACAGATGCAGATATCCTAAACAAAATTCTAGCAAATCGAATACAGCAATGCCTTAAAAAGCTTATTCATCACGACCAAGTGGGTTTTATCCCTGGGGCACAAGGATGGTTCAACATACGCAAATCCATCAATGTGTTACATCACATAAACAAACGGAAGGACAAAAATCATACGATTATATCAATTGATGCAGAAAAACCATTTGACAAGATACAACATACTTTTATTATTAAAATACTTAGTAAAATAGTTATAGAAGCAAAATACCTTAACATAAGAAAGGCCATATATGAAAAAACCTCAGCTCATCTCATAATTAATGGTGCAAAATTGAAGCCCTGTGCTCTACATTCAGGAACACGACAGGGCTGTCCCCTATCACCTCTGCTTTTCAACATAGTGTTAGAAGTCCTTACCAGAGCAATCAAGCAAGAGAAAGTAATAAAATGCATCCAAATTGGGAATGAAGAAGTTAAATTATCGCTCTTTGCAGATGACATGGTGCTATATATAGAATACCCTAAAGACTCCACCAAAAAGCTACTAGAAACAATCAACGAATACAGTAAAGTTGCTGGCTACAAATTCAATGTACAAAAGTCCATTGCATTCCTATATACTAACAAAGAAATCTCAGAAAAAGAAATACAAAAAACAATTCCTTTTGCAATTGCAGAAAAAAGAATAAAATACCTAGGAATAAACTTAACCAAGGAAGTGAAAGACATATATGCTGAAAACTATAAGACATTTTTTAAAGAAATTGAAGAAGACACAAAAAAATGGAAAGACGTTCCATGCTCATGGATTGGAAGAGTCAACAGAGTTAAAATGGCCATATTACCTTAAGTAACAGACAGATTTAATGCAATTCCCATAAAAATCCATATAGCATTTTTTAAAGAAATAGAACAAAAAATCATCAGGTCTGTTTGGAACCACAAAAGACCCTAAATAGCCAAAGCAATCTTAAGAAAAAAGAACCATACTGGAGGTATCACACTCCCTGACTTTAGCTTGTACTACAGGGCTACAATAAACAAAACGGCATGGTATTGGCAGAAAAACAGACCCAGAGACCAATGGAATACAATTGAGAACCCAGAAATAAAACCACATAAATATGGCCAGACATTTTTTGACAAAGCAAAACACATACAATGGAGAAAAGACAGCCTCCTCAAGAAATGTTGTTGGGAGAATTGGATAGATACGTGCAAAAAATTGAAACTGGACTGCTATCTGTTACCATGTACCAAAATTAATTCAAAATGGATCAAAGACTTAAGCACAAGACCTGACACAATTAACTGCATAGAAGAAAACATAGGTACTAAACTTATGGACCTTGGGTTCAAAGAGCATTTTACGAATGTGACTCCAAAGGCAAGGGAAGCAAAAGCTGAAATAAACAAATGGGACTGTACGAAACTTAAAAGCTTCTGTACAGTAAAAGAAACCATCGGCAAAATAAAGAGGCCACCAACTGAATGGGAGAAGATTTTTGTAAACAGTGCTTCCGATAAGGGGCTAATATCCAAAATATACAAGGAAGTCATGAAACTCAACAACAAAACAACAAACAACCCAATAGAAAAATGGGCAGAGGACCTAAAGAGACATTTCTCCAAAGAGGACATACAAATGGCCAATAGACATATGAAGAAAGGCTCAACATCACTAATCGTCAGATAAATACAAATAAAAACCACAGTGAGATGTCACCTCACCCCAGTCAGAATGGCTATCATCAACAAGACAAATAGTAACAAGTGTTGGAGTAGCTGTGGAGAAAAAGGAACCCTCATACACTGTTGGTGGGAATGCAGACTGGTGCAGCCGTTATGGAAGGCAGTGTGGAGGTTCCTCAAAAAATTACGAATAGAATTACCATATGACTCAGCAATCCCTCTCCTGGGTATCTACCCAAAAAATCTGAAAGCATTGGTACATAAAGACACGTGTGCTCCAATGTTCATTGCAGCTTTGTTTAAGGTGGCCTAGACATGGAAACAACCATAATGTCCTTCGATAGATGAATGGATAAAGAAGTTGTGGTATATATACACAATGGTATACTACTCAGCGGTAAGAAAAGATGATATAGGAACATTTATGACAACATGGATGGATCTTGAGAGTGTAATGCTGAACGAAATAAGTCAGACAGAAAAAGCAGAGAACCATATGATTTCACTGATATGTGGTATATAAACCAAAAACAACAAAAGAACAAGACAAACAAATGAGAAACAAAAACTGATAGACACAGACAATAGTTTAGTGGTTACCAGTGGGTAAGGGGGTGGGGGTGGGAGATAAGGGTAAGTGGGATCAAATATATGGTGATGGAAGGAGAACTGACTATGGGTGGTGAACACACAGTGGGATTTATAGATGATGTAATACAAAATTGTATACCTGAAATCTAGGTAATTTTACTGACAATTGTCACCCCAATAAATTTAAAAAAGCAGCAACAAAAAAAAAGAGAAATAAAAAAAAAGTACGGCAGTGGATTCTGATATCATATATAATAAAATGAACAAGATGAAGAAAATGAAAGAAAAGAAAATGGTGTCATGACATATCTAGTCTGAGATGACTCAGGAAATAGTTATAGACTTAATCAAAATTAATTTTAGGGTTTACATTTGAAATCCAGACTAGAGAAGAGTGCATTTAAACAGAGTTTCTAGCCAAGCAGCTATATAGCTTGCTGCTGCATGTAAAATTCTGTGATGAGAGATAAGTTCACTTCACTCACAAACTTAAAATATCTCAAATATTGGACAGTAATAGGCATTGTGCAAGAGCAGATGATGGGCATGATACTTGTCCTATGAGAAGATGTAGTCCAAGGGAGCAAAAGCTTCCAGTGATGCAGATAAAGTAGACTCAGAAACCTGATAAAATGTTTAATGAAAATTATCCTTCCCAATATGATTATTTACTCTCTCTCACATACTACTTATTTCTAGTAGCAGGGACAAACTATGCATTCTAATTTGGTCTCCCAGTTTTGATGGTAGGTTGGGCAATCCACACTCACTCATCCAGTCCTCTTTGGGATTAGAACTACAGATTTATAAGAAAGACAGTCAATTCTATGGGACATTATAATAATGTCAGAGTATTCAACACTCAAATACAATAAGAAAGGCCAAGCCCTATGCCTTATTTACCACAATGGCTCAAGATGTACACTGCAATATACCTGCAGTGAGTGTAACCACAAGGGAATGAGTGAAAGAGTGAATACACTGCAATTCCAGAAGGTTACCAGGATTTTCTGAGGGAGGGTATGTATGATTTGTATATACACTGTGTCAGTGTGACTAAGGCCAGTTATCTGGAAGGTGACACTTGCCTCTCCAGCCAGATGGGGAAAGAAGAATAATCAAGTCATAAAATGGGAAAAATATAATTCACTTTATGGTCAGCTCTGGATACGCCTATATATTACCTCAAGTGTAGTACAAATAGTGTCAGCAGTTCCCTTATCATCACGTAGTTTGTATATGAGAAAAATACATGTCCATACTCACTGAAAAATCTCATACCCAACTGAGGACAAAGGGTAGCTTTCCTTAATCAGTGAATTTGCTGGGCCCATATTTTTCAAAATATAACTTCTGAAGAGCATTTTAGCATGCGTGGAGTGCATATTTTTAAATTTAAAAAAAATTAGGCTTCAATAAAAGCACAATAAAAAGTAAAATGAGTAGTAATATTGTCACAGCACCTTCTCAGACACTCAAGGTTTAAGAATGAGATTATATATCATGTGTTAACAAAAGATGGCAAAGCCTATATATCGGTGTCTCTCTATAAGTAAAGCTAAAATTAAAGAAACAGTAGAGTGCCTGTGAATTCAATCTTTGATGAACATGGAAACAAAATACTACATCTAGTTCTGTACAAGCAATTATTATGAGGATGCACAGAAACTACCATGTCCCATAACTCATTTACAAAATTTTACATAACCAGGCATTAGCTCCTAACTATATATCACCCCCAATTTCTTAGTGTTTAGTGAGCAAGTAAAAAATTTAACCTTGGTCAATTAAGCTAACCTCTAAATTGCTACCTAAGCATGTTGGTGACAGCTGTTAATTCAGAAGCAGTTTATAAGAATTGAAAGATGACAAGAAAATGCTGAGTTGATATGACAGTGACGGCAAAAATTTGCTAAGGCATGTATCCCTGTAGGAAATGTCTCTGCACCACAACAGATGGCCAGTGGTCAAGGGAAAACCATTACAGCCAGAACTGTGGAAACTAACTCTTCACTCTAGGAGTCTAAAAGACTTCAAAAAATACAAATCACTTCCACAAACGTTTAAAAGCAGAGTTTGGTCTTTGAGCCTCATGGAGGTTGGCAAAGGTGTTTGTATTATGCCTCAGGTTGGCAAGATAAACTAAAGCATTTAGAAGGAAAAACACTGAAATTTTCCACTAACAGCCTATAAAACCTATAAGACACGCTTTACTGTGGGGCTGTGCTATCATGCTGTTGCCTGGAGAGAGACACCACATCCAGGTAATGAATGATTCACTGAGAAGCACACACGGAGTCATACCCATTTGTATTTGCTGTCACAAAGCAGCTGAGGGTTGCTCTGTGTAATTTAGTGGGGCCACCTAGGTCCCCTGCTTCTGACGAAGCTACAATGTAGACCATCTCAGACGGCAGCATTTCTGAGCAGTAGGAAAGAAGGGGGGCAAAAAATCTGAGACCACCAGTGATCAAGTCAACAATAAAGAGTGCCCCAAATTTTTCATACAGGGTCTAATTTCATCACAAAGCAAGAGAAAAAAAAAACTGACTAATTAAGGAACAGTACATTTCCATAGTTGAGAGTGGCACAGCTATACTCATTTACAGTGTGGTCTCTATTCTGTTTCAGTCCCTAGTTGTTCCATTTTTATGCATTGTGCTCAACTTATAAACTACCTCAAAGTCTTCTGAAAGAAATCAGGATACAAATTCCAAATAAATAAGTTACTGCCATTACCCTGTGTATTGGCCAGAAGCATATACCATGTTGAGTCACATTCTCAAGAAGCCTGTACTATCCCTTGGCCTTTCCGGAAGCTGAATTGACTCATGTCCTTGGAGCACTATTTTCTGTGCTGAGAGGGTCATTCCCCTCAAGACATTCCCCTGTCTTGACTGCTGAGTAAGATATTTGCACACAGGATGGTGCAATTGTGTGTTTACTGTCTGGGTAGTCAGTGAAGTCCATTTCACAATGGAATGTATTTCTTACCACCAAAATGAGGAGATAGCCATGCAGAGCAGATCACTATGGGGGAGAATATGGGTAACAAGATCCCTATTCATGTAGTGCTGCTTTGCCAAGCAAAATGTATCATATTAAGATAGTGCCTGTGAAGCAACAGATGCTGCATGTACATTTTAGGGCATTCCTAATGCTTTGTTACAACCAGAAAATTCCCCACAGAGGAATAACAAGGGGAGTAAGCATTGGTCCATGTACTTGGCACTTAAAAGAAATCAAGGCAGGTCTAAAAGAGATTAAAGCTGTTTCTATACACAAAATCCAAGGCAATTTAATCAAGTTAGAGAATCAACTGATAAAGTCAGAAAAAAAATTAAATGCCTGCCAAATGGTTGTTTTACTGAGTTAAGTGGGAAGTCTATCTAAATGCCCCATAGGCATGATTTTATTCTTCACCTTTTTTCTTAGTAATGATTTTTGTGGAGATTTATATATTATGCATATTCTGATGCCAAGACACCTGAAAGCCAATTATTTCACTCAGATAATTCATCAAAACCGTTATTAGTGGTATGCAGAAGCGACTAGTTGATGGTAGTTCAAATTTTTAACTAGCTGCTTTTCTTCTGTAGACATGCCTTAAGGCTCTTTCTAGCAGACAAATAATTGTATTCTCCCAGAATGCAGACTTGAAGCTTAATCAAGCTATCAATTACTAAGCATTTACAGAGTGCATCATAATCATGGCTATAGTTTATTGGCTACTCACTGTGTGCCAGACTGTTCTATACAATTAACATGGTTTATCTCATTTAATCCTCCAAATAAGTTTTAAGTGAGCTATGTTATCACCCCCATGGCATAGATAGAGAAGCAGGTTTGGAGAAGTGCCAAGTCCTGGAAAATCGGGCAGTATGGTGAAGCACATCAAAGTAAGGGTCTAGAGACCGATGTAAGATCATGTGTTATTGAGCCCTCAGTGCAGAGACATTCAGAGAAGGGGTGGAAGAATATGCAGCAGAGACACAGTCAGGGAAAGCTTGGACTTTGAGCAGAACTCTAAAAGGCAACACAGCAAGAAGGGAAGAAAACATTGTGAGCAAATATGCCAAAGGCAAATGGGTGACACTAACTAATATAAAATTAATGGGTTGGTTTGAATTTATAAGACTGACATAGGGAGCTTTTCATTTCTTTTCGTATATTGTGAGTTTCTAAGATAAAATGCCGACACTGAAATATAGGCACATACAAGGTGGTCATTTGTAAATGTGATGTAGCTGGATCTCAAGCAAAGACAAATGTTCGATAGCTCCAACAACATTCATTAAATACTTCATTTATGCTGAGAAACGTTTTTTAAGCAAAATAAAATGTTTTATATTACCTGTCTTTTTATCACCAAGCCAAAAGCTCCTTTACTCTCTTGATTATGACCCTCTTTGCTAACTTCTGGGAAATCCATGTGGGTAGGATCATTCTGACAAAAGGCAGTGACTACAAGCTGACATCCATGAGGACAGTTACAGGTTGCAGTGAAACACCTACCCACCCCCAGCATGTGTAATCTCTCTCGGTTACCAGTCATACGCTCATTCAATTTAACTGTGAAACATCAATGGGGTCTATTTAATGTTTATTTTTGTAATTAAAAATTTTCAATATCAGGGACTCTGCTATTTGATCCACTATTATCTGAAAACACTCAAATCTTTTCCTGAAAGAGATAAGCACTAATGCTTTGATAAGTTTACAGATTTTAAGCTGAAAGGTCATTGAATTCAGTTTTCTGCAAACATAAAGAAGGATAAACTACATGAATTTGATTTTTTAGCATGCTTTAATCAATACAAATTTTCATCAATTTTGTCTTAAATACCACTTGCAATACTTTTTCATTATTTTTATTCCCATTACTTGCAGTTAGTTTTAATCATTTTCTTTCTGTTTAGTCCTTCACAGTTAAAAATAGTAAGATATTCCTTTCATCTGTCCTCTCTGCTGCTTTCCAATAACAAAACAATAAACACACTTCCAAGTGTATTAAGGCACTATTTTAAAACATATTTTCTATAATCAGAGAATATTGTTTTGACCTTAAGATAGGATGGAATCGTACACCTGAAATCTATGTAATTTTATTAACAATTGTCACCCCAATAAATTTAATTAAAAAAAAGATAGGATGGAATCTCTAACCCATGGTTAGCATTATTCTACACTAATAGTTTTGACACCTGCACAATATAATCTGCTCTGATTACCCCAGTCCATTTGAAATTCTATGTTTCTATCATACTTAACAGTATCACCAATGCTTGTTTCCCTATTAATTACTGTCTCCAGAGCAAGCTTGAAGACAAAGATCATGTCTTATTCTACTTCAGTGGCCCCTCCCATGGCATCTAGCAAGGTCACAGTAGGAACAGAGAAGTAGCAACCAGTGGGGAAGTCTGAGAAGTGGGGGTAATGGGATTGTTATGGGTCATGTTTCCTCAAAAGTGTTTTTTATATATTTTTTCTTAATTGTTTTGCAAATCCCACATGTGTGATTAACACTGTGCTCATAAATTATTCTGGAAGACACTGAAAGTTCTTAGTGTATTCACCACACAGTCAGTTCTCCTTCCTCCACCATGTATTTGACCCCTTTTCCAATGCACTATATAGATGATGTATTATAGAGATGTACACTTGAAGCCTATATAATTTTACTAATCAATGTCACGCCAATAAATTTCATAAAAATTAAAAAAAAGAAAGTTCTTAGTGTGGACACTATAGCCATAACAGATCGTCTTATACTGGCTTTATAATATAAACTAATTATTTCTCCTTAGCTTCCTTAAATTTATCCAAGGCTGAAATGAAATAAACATTACAACTGCCTAAAGTAATAACAGTAATAACAGCAACACCTGGTTCTTGTACTGGGCCTCTGATCTGAGAAGCTAAAAGTTAGTTCTAGATGTTTGTGTACCTTTTATTAATGTGCCCCAAAATGTAGGTTACTAAATGGCTAACTCAATTGAACACTTGCCAAGGAAAATACCTGTAGAAGAAAGACAAGGGGTTCCTAAAATTCTACATGTACTCTTGCTAATGTGATTTGATTTTACATTCGAAAACAAGTGAAATTGCTGTATAGCTAGAACACTGCCAATACAAAGTGAGCTCACTAACATCGTACTCATTGGGATGAGGTTCTCCTGAGGAATGAAGTTACATTAAAGCATTGGCATATGCACTGAAGTACAGAAACAATTGTTAAGTTGGTGGTCAAAGGCTGTAATACTGCTTCGCAGGGAGACAAAAACCATGTCCCATTTGTATTAAATGCTAGAATTGTGTCAGGGAATAGAGAATGCTGCATACATGAGATATTAGATACTGCAAAATACGTTTCTCCTCTAGTAAAGAAATCAGAGCTATAGTGACAAATATATCAAATTCTGACTTGGAAACACTTACGAAATATATTTGTGTATGGAGAGTCTATTAACCTAACAAGAAAGACCATGTCAACACTCAATACTGTCACACCTCCAACCAAGCCCAGACTTGATAAACAAGATTTTGGAGAATGCATAATGGTTCAAAAGATCAAGAACTCCTAATTTCATAATAAAATGCCCACCAGAATTTGATCTTATCATGGGATGCACATAAAACAGATGATGAAGGATGCCTCAAGAAACAAGTTAATGAGTTTCTCTACCATACAGCATGTTGTTCCTAAAGAAAACAGTGGTGTGATTATGATGGACATGTTTCAGCTACATGAATAACTGAAATGCTGGTTTTCAGCAGAATTCTATAACAGTCAGGAATCAGAGGCTAGAGATGTTAAAAGAAGTGTATCATTTACTTGTACAATTGATGCATCACGTGTAAAATAAAAACAAATGGTACTTTCCACAGTGAGATATATGAAAAAATGACTGATGCTTAAAAGTAGCAATTATAATTTCAGTGGAACTGATATAAAATTGAAAAGACTTTTTTTAAGTTTTATCTCATTCTTTTTTATATATTATTATGAGCTTTATTTTCTTTACTTTTTCCTTTTTTTAAATTTATTGCGGTGACAATTGTTAGTAAAATTACATAGATTTCAGGTGTACAATTCTGTATTACATCATCTATAAATCCCATTGTGTGTTCACCAGCCAGAGTCAGTTCTCCTTCCATCACCATATATTTGATCCCCCTTATCCTCATCTCCCACCCCCCAACCCCCTTACCCTCTGTCATTCTTTTTTTTTAATTAAAGTTTACAGAGGTGACAATTGTTAGTAAAGATACATAGATTTCAGGTGGGCAATTCTGTACAACATCATCTATAAATCCCACTGTGTGTTCATCACCCAGAGTCAGTTCTCCTTGCATCACCATATATTTGATCCTCCTTACCCTCATCTCCCACCCCCCTCCCCTTACACTCTTGTAACCACTAAACTATTGTCTGTGTCTATGAGTTTCTCCACAGCCTCTCCAACACTTGTTACTATTTGTCTTGTTGATGATAGCCATTCTTACTCGGGTGAGGTGATATCTCATTGTGGTTTTATTTGCATTTCTCTGAGGATTAGTGATGTTGAGCATTTTTTCATATATCTATTTGCCACTTGTATGTCCTCTTTGGAGAAATGTCTCTTCAGGTCCTCTGCCCATTTTTCAATCGTGTTTTTTTTGTTTGTTTCTTTGCTTTTGTTTTTTTTCTTTGTTACTGAGTTTCATGATTTCCTTGTATATTTTGGATATTAGCCCCTTATCGGAGGCACTGTTTACAAAAATCTTCTCCCATTCAATTGGTTGCCTCTTTCTTTTGTTGATGGATTCTTTTGCTGTGCAGAAGCTTTTAAGTTTCATATAGTCCCATTCATTTATTTTAGCTTTTACTTCCATTGTCTTTGGAGTCAAATTCATAAAATGCTCTTTGAACCCAAGGTCCATAAGTTTAGCACCTATGTTTTCTTCTATGCAGTTTATTGTGTCAGGTCTTGTGCTTAAGTCTTTGATCCATTTTGAATTAATTTTGGTACATGGTGACAGATAGCAGTCCAGTTTCATTCTTTTGCACGTGGCTATCCAATTCTCCCAGCACCATTTATTGAAGAGGCTGTCTTTCCTCTTCTTTGTCAAAAATTGTCAGCCATATTTATGTGGTTTTATTTCTGGGTTCGAAATTCTATTCCATTGGTCTATGTGTCTGTTTTTCTGCCAATACCATGCTGTTTTGATTATAGTAGCCCTGTAGTACAAGCTAAAGTCAGAGAGTGTGATACCTCCAGTATTGTTCTTTTTTCTTAAGATTGCTTTGGCTATTTGGGGTCTTTTGTGGTTCCAAACAAATCTGATGATTTTTTGTTCTATTTCTTTAAAAAATGCCATTGGGATTTTGTGGGCATTGCATTAACTCTGTATATTGCTTTGGGTAATATGGCCATTTTAACTATGTTGATTTTTCCAATCCATGAGCACGGAATGTCTTTCCATTTCTTTGTGTCTTCTTCAATTTCTTTTAAAAATGTCTTGTAGTTTGCAGCATATAGGTCTTTCACATCGTTGGTTAAGTTTATTTCTAGGTATTTTATTCTTTTTGCTGCAATTGCAAAAATAATTTTTTTTAAATTTATTTTTCTGAGATTTCATTGTTAGTATATAGGAATGCTTGTAGCCGACAACTTTACTGTATCCGTTGATTGTTTCTAATAGCTTTTTGGTGGAGTCTTTAGGGGGAAATATTTTATTAAAGTAAATAGAACACTAAAACATTGTCTAGGTAGGTTACAATATACATGGTCAATTTCTGTTTAGAAAATGTGATATATACTTAACTGTTAAGGTCAAAAGTTACTAAACAACACGAGTTTAGGCTGCTAACAGGCTGAATAAAATTATTGTTATTTTTTTCTATTTGTTTTGGTTTTATGTTTACCTGTTCTTATTTTCCTATATATTATAAACCCTCATTTAATTCAATTAAACCTAAAATTACTTTACCAATGACTATGCCTCAGGCACTGTGTGGTTCACTTCAAAGATAAATACGATATGGTTTGTCTTTTGAAAAGCTCACAATCTACTCTGATTGCTTGAGGTGGAGGCAAGAAGAAAATCATAACGTTTTATAAATCAATACATCATATGGTATGGGCACCTTAAAAATATGAAAATTATTACGTGTGTGTAAATGAAAGGGTGATGGATCGCATGTGATTGAGGGAACCAGGAAAGACTAGGTATAGAAAGTGGTCTTTGAGAGGGAATTTTTCTTGAGGGATTTTGATAGACGAGAGAGAGAGAGAGAGAGAGAGAGAGAGAGAGAGAGAGAGAGAGAGAGAGAGAGAGAGAGAGAGAATTAAGAGAAGGACCTTATAGGCAGAGAACACGGGGCAATATATATATATATATATATATATATATATGACTAAGCATACATACATACATCATACTTTGGTTCATTCTCCCTGGAGAGTAGGTTCTGTTTAGGGAGAAAATGGGAGAGAAGTCTTGGGAAGGTAAGCTGGAATATCAGCCTGGGTTTTTTAAAAATTATAAAAATAAAACTTTCATAAAGTAAAATTTCAAATAGCACAAAAGAGAAAACAATAAAAAGTGAGTCTCCCACCCAAGACCAATTACCCAAGAGTAACCATTTTCAGGCATTTCTTGGGCATCCTTACAGATTTCCACATGTATATGCATATACATATATATATATATATATATATATATATATATATATATATACACACACACACACACACACACACACATACATGTATAGCCTTTTCTATTTCACAAATGGGGACATACTGTATACACTGTTGTATATCCTGATTTTTTTCTTTACTTAACATATCTTATAAATATTTTCATGTCGTCATATATGTCTACCTTATTCTTTTTATAGACTATAATAGCACTCTGTGGACGTGTCATATATTATTTGATCAGACTCCTATTGATGGATATTTAGGTTGCTTCCAGTCCTTTGTTTTTACAAATGATGCTGCAATGAACACCCCTGAACATACCTTTGTGCATATGTGTATATCTATAGCAGGATTTCTCAACCTCAGCACAAATGACAATTTTTGGTCAGATCATTCTTTGTTGTAGGGTGTTGTTCTGTACACCATGAGATATTTAGCAATGTCTCTGGCCTCTACCCACTAGATTTTAGTAGCACGCCCCCACCCCAAAATTTTGATATTTACAATCAAAAATATCTCCAGACATTGCCAAAATTTCCCTTGAGGGCAAATTGCCCCAGGTTGGGAACCACCAATCTATAAGACAAATTTCTATTAATGGATTTGTTTCTATGTTATCTGTTCACTGACAACAGTGTATATTATCAGAACTCAATATTTACCACTTACTTTAATCTGCATTTACTCATGAGTGAAACTGAAGATTGTTTCTTATGTTCATAAGCTATTTGTATTTCTCTTCAACTGAATTGCTTTGTCTATCTCTCTTTTTTTTTGTATTGAATGGTGATTTGGTATTGATTCATAAGAATGCAAATAATTAGCCTTTTATCTGTCATATGTGTTGCAAAACATTTTCCAGCTTTTGCCTTTGATCATTATATTTTTTCTGTGCAGAATTTTTAAATTTGTATAGTGACACTTACTAATATTTACCACTAGAGTTTCTATACAGTCAGCCCTTGGTATCTATGGGGGATTGTTTCCAGGATGCCAGTGGATACCAAAATTCACATGTGCTCAAGTCCTTTATATGAAATGGCATAATATTTGCATATAACCTATGCACATTCTCCTGTATACTTTAAATCATATCTAGATTACTTACAATATCTAATACAATTCAATGCTATGTAAATAGTTATTATACTGTATTGTTTACAGAATAATGGCAAGGAAAAAAAAACTGTAGATGTTCAGTACAGACCCAACCATCGTAGGCCTAACTAGTACATGGTACACATCAGCAATGATGTACCTTTTTAAAATATATGTATATTTTCAACCCATGGTTCATTGAATTTGTGGGTGTGGAACCCATGGATACAAAGGGCCGACTGTATTTTGTGTCTTAGGCCTTTTAATATTTCAAGACCCCTCCCTCTTTTCATGGCCAGTGTTTACTTCTAACACTTTCATAATTTCACTTATTTTATTTTTAAACCTATGATCTTCCTGGAATTAATTTTGTATAAAGAATGAGATAGGGAGTTATCTTTATTTACTTTTTTCTCTCTAAATGAATAGTCAGTTTCAATATAATTTTCTCCCTATTTTAAAATAGCTCTTTAATTACCATGTTTCCCTGAAAATAAGACCTAGCCAGACAATCAGCTCTAATGCGTCTTTTGGAGCAAAAATTAATATAAGACCTGGTCTTATTTTGGGGGGGAAACATGGTATATGTCAGTGTGTGGGTCTATTTCTGGGATAAAAAAATCTATTTATTTGACATGTCTTCCTATTTCTGTACCTTAACTGTTGCAAGTGATAATATAAAGAGGGTGCCAAAAAATGTATACACATTTTAAGACAGGAAAAAAACTGTATTAAAATTGTAATGCTCAGTATATACTCATAACAAAAGATGAATACAAGTCATATGTATATATTTTTGACAGCCCCAGTATATTATAAAGTTAATCTTTATTACTCCTATTTCATAATTTTACTACCTATCCTTACATGACTATTTTCATTTTTTGTGTATTTTGGAATTATTATGCCTACTCCAATGTTCCCTTGGTGTTTCAGTTGGAATGACATTCAATTTTAACATCTTTTCAATATTGTCTTCCTATCCAAGAACAAGGTATCTCTTTCCATCTATTCATGTCCCTCAATAAAGTTTTAAATTTTACCTTCTTATTGGTTCTATAAATTTTGTAATGATCAGAAGATATTAATTCTAGGTTTTGGTTTTTACACAGGGAATCCATTAAATATTTTCCATATTTCTCTATATCTATGTATTGATATATTATACAATTATAATATTTTCAGTTAGTGCTCTTGGATTTTCCAGATATAACAATCATATAACTTGCAAATTATGATCCTATCTCTTCTTTTTAATTTTTAAATATTTTACTTCTTTCTTTCATCTAATTGCATTAGGTTGTACATCCAGAATTACTGTGTTTCCTCAAAAATAAGACCTAACTGGAAAATAAGCCCTAGCATTTTTCAGGATGACATCCCCTGAGCATAAGCTCTAATGCGTCTTTTGGAGCAAAAATTAATATAAGACCTGGCCTTGTTTTCGGGGAAACACAGTAAGTCAAATAATAGTGGTGAGGTTGCCTAGATCACAACTTGAATGAGAATATTCTTACATTTTCATAATGAAAAATGATGTTAATTTTTGTGTTAATATTTAATTAATATATTTATCATTTTATCAACGAATTATTCTGCTTTTCCACTAATTTTATCTGGAGTTCTAAAAATGGGTTGTAGTAGACTAGCCCTGAAGCATTGCACAAAATGGACTAGAGCTCAAAGTGTCTAGATCACTGGTTCTGAAAGCATAGTTTCCAGCCCAGCAGCAGTATCATCACCTGAAAATTTGTTAGAAATACAAATTCTCGCCCTCCTCCCTTGTCTAATGGATCAGAAACTTTTGGGGAGGAGCCCAGCAATCTTTATTTTAATAAGACCTCCAGGTGATCTGATGCATGCTAAAATTGGAGAACCACTGACCTAGTGCAGGAGTCAGCAATTATAGCCATTGGACCAAGTCTGCTTCTGCTCTCTGTTTTTATAAATAAAGTTTTATTCAAACACAGCCACACTCATTCATGTATATATTGTCTATGGAAAAGTTGAATAGTTGCAATAGACATTGTAATAAGCCTTCAAAACCTAAACTATTTTCTATGTGACCCTTTACAGAAAATGTTTGCCAACCCTCACCTAGAGCAATGGTTTTCCACCTTGGCTGAACATGGGATTCATGCGGGGTGCTTTAGAAAAAGACTCATGATGGAGTCACATAACCTACCATTTACATGGAATCCCTAAGTTGGGATCCATGTATGAGGTTTTTTCTTTAAAGTACTCCACTTGATTCCAAGGAAATCTAGTCTGGCATATTTTCTAAACTAACTAATATTCATAAATCATATCTGCATGTCTTTGAGGTTGATTTAGGTAGAGAGGTAGGTAGAGAGTTTTTTTTCCCCTTAGATACACAATAAAATAATTTCTTGGCACACGGAGTAGGATAACAAAGGTAAACAATAAAATACAAAATGAAAAATCAAACATTATGCATATTTCTCAGACAAAGCCAAAGGAAAACTTTTTTTTTTTTCTCTGAAGCTTCTATGTAGCAATTTATTGAAATAAATGATATTAGTTCTGTAAAGCAGTTATTGTGTAATTTTCAAACCCAGCCTGGATTGGTCAGTGAATTTTTAATAACATGGGCACACCATCAGATTTTACAGATTATCAAAAGTACTTGTGAACCTATCACAGATCCATAAATAGTATCTGATTGCATAATTGTACACACACACATACATCCTGTCATTAAGTTATGGTATATGTGGAAAATTAATTCTATGTATTTAAAAGATACTTATCTTTATGTTTATTATTTGCAAATGTATCCTTTATTTTTTTTTTAATTTATAGAAACAGCTCCTTAAAGCAGAATTGAGAGAAACTTGGTATTAAAACATTAGAATGGACGTGGAGGAAGCATGGAGGAGTCAACCAAGAAGGCATTTTGCTTCTCTTCTGACCCAATTTAAACTCCAAATATAAAATCTTCAACGATTTCAGGACTTATGCAGACTGGCCCAAGGAAGGAAATGGACACTGCTGATTGATATGTTATTTGGGTCTAGGGGCATGGAATCTATTCACTAGCCCTAAGGTCACAAAAAGATTCAGGGGTGATTTCTAAATTAGAAAGGCAGGTGAGGGCATTGACCCCATTGATGTCCATGACAAACACCTAGAGTCAGAATGTTTTCCATAAAGCCATATTGACGTGCGCAAGGCAAGCTGAGCATTCCTGAAGGAAACAATTTCTAGTCTTGCAAATCACATTACTGTGTGAGATTACATATAAATAATTAAATTTATAGTGAAATCTCCTAGTAGGAAGAGAAAATGTGTTAACTACTGCCTTAAGAATATTAAAAAACTTTTCTTACTCAAAATATTGTGCATACAAGTCCATTTTTATAAATTTTAAAAAGGAAATCCTAACATACACATACTAAAACCTGGGAAACTCTCTGTCATAGTTCAGTTTATTGCAGATATTATTTTTGAAATACCATGGTTACAACTAACAAAATACTATCAGATTCAGCAAAGTATTCAATATCTAATTGCTGATGCTCCAAACATTGTGGGTACTCTGATTCTGATAGGCAGCCACATGTAATGAGAACAAATGGTTTCTATCAGCACCTCTTCAGGATGAAGAAACCCAAGCAAGTAATAGATAACCATTAAAAATGACCAAAATGGAGACATCATGAAAATGGCAGCGTGAGGTGAGCCTCTGTAAATCTCCCCTGGAATTCACAACTAATTGAACAACTATAACTCCACAAGGACTCCTTGCACAGCAGACAGGCAAGACGAAGAGGCCCACTACTGAATTCACCTAAAGGTGGGAGAATCACGCGAGCAGAGAAGGAGGGAAGGGAGAAGTATGGAGACGGAGCCATGTGGGTGTACGACGCAGACCTAGCTCAGTGCTCCGAGCTCGCTGCATCCTGGAACTACCACAGCTCCAGGAGAGGGAAGACCATGGACTGCAAAGGCTCCATTTATGGCTCACAGGGCTCAGGGGACAGCATATAAAACGACTGAACCCGACGCTCACGGCAGAGACCTAGGAGAAAAGACTGAGGGAAGAAGCCTAAAAACAGTGGTTTAAACCCTCATTGCCAAGCAGAGAACGGAAGCCTTAGGTACTGAGACTAGCCGCCCCCTCCCTACGCTCACAAAGTTCACCACGCCCCCAACTGCCCAGTGCTAGAAGTGGAACAGTAGCAGTGTTAGATCAAAAGAACAGAATATTTGCTGTTTGGAGAACTGTGGACAGCAGACACAGATTTGCAGTTCAACTATATCCGGCAAAGGAGAGGGAGCTATGGAAGCAGGACTGGCTGTGGTGGTGGTCGCTGATATTGCTCTGGACCACCTCTCACAACTCAACCCAACACTGACCCCATGTATCTGGGTGGATCCCTGAAGGAGTAAACAGAAATACTGAAACATACAGGTGCTGAATCTGGTGCAAGAATAGCTTTGGAACTTCAAAAGCTCTTCCCATACCCACACGGACACTGCACGCTGTAACCCAGGTGAACTAATAACAGAGGAGAAGCCTGTCTCCCAGGGAAATCCCCCCATTGTGTAAGAAGCTGGAATAGTGCAGAGAAAACATAGCACTACCATGTGAGAGAGGAAAAAAAGTCTGCAGCCGGAGAGAAAATAAAACAGTCTACCAACAAGTACTGGAAAAAAATAGAAAGACCTCTTCCTATCAACCTGCTGCAGAAGCCACTCCTGTAGATGTCTAGGAAGATAAATAATAAATCAGTAATTACCAAGAATAACCAAGGCAACAAGACAACTCAGAAAGAAAGTGAAAAGTCTCCAGAAAAGGAACTTAAAGACATGGAAATATGTGACTTAAATGACAGAGAATTCAAGACTGCAGTTATGAAAAACTAAACAAGATGCAGGAAAACACAGAAAGGCAGTGTAATGAACTCAGAAACACAACCAAAGAACAACATGAGCACTTTACGAAAGAGATTGGAATTTTTAAAAAGAACCAAATAGAATTTCTGGAGATTAAGACCTCAATAGGAGAAATTAAGAATGAAATAGCCAGCTTAGGTAGTAGAGTTGACCAGAAGGAGGGAAGAATCAGTGACATAGAAGATAGAAACATGGAAATTACATGGATGGAAGAAGAAAGAGACTTGAGACTTAAAAGAAATGAAAGAACTCTACAAGAACTTTCTGACTCCATCAGAAAGAGAAAAATAAGAATAATGGGCATTACAGAAGGAAAAGGAAGAGAGAAGGGAAAAGAGAATATATTTAAACAAACTGTCGATGAGAACTTCCCAAACTTGTGGACAGAACTAGATCTTCGAATCCAAGAAGCAAATAGAACACATAATTACCTCAATCCAATCAGGCCTTCTCCAAGGCACACTATATTAAACCTGTCTAAAATCAATGACAAAGAAAGAATCCTCAAGGCAGCCAGAGAAAAGAAGACGATAACCTACAAAAGAAAGCCCATTAGATTATCATCAGATTTTTCAGCAGAAACTCTACAAGCCAGGAGGGAGTGGAACCAAATATTCAAACTATTCAAAGAGAGAAATTATGAGCCAAGAATAATATATCCAGCAAAGATATCCTTTAGGTATTACTGAGGAATCAAGACCTTTCCAGACATACAGAAGCTGAGGGAATTTTCTAATACACGACCGGCACTACAAGAAATACTAAAGGCGTCTATTTGACCACCATTGACAGGGACAATTTGTGGCAACCAAAACATAAAAAGGAGGAGAGTGAAGGCCTGAACCTGATGTGGGAATGGAGAAAGTAAGTGTGCTGAAGAAAATGGAATGCTCTAAATATCAAACTTTATTTTACATAAACTTAAGGATAACCACTCAAAAAAAAAAAAATCTAGAGCTGAAATACATACTGTAATAAGAGAAGAAACAGAGGGAAACATCATAGAATACCACCACACAGAAATAACAGACAACAACAAAAAAAGGCAAAAAAAAAAAAAAAAAATGGAGACAAAGCCTTACCAGAAAACTGAAGATAGAATGACAGGAAATCCTCACATATAAATAATCACCCTAAATGTAAATGGTCTGAACTCAACAATAAAAAGGCACAGAGTAGCAGATTGGAACAAAAAACTAAACTCCCAGAGACACATCTCAGCTACAAGGACAAGCATAGACTCAAAGTGAAAGGGTGGAAATTGACACTCCAAGCAAATGGTATCCAGAGAAAATCAGGTGTAGCCATAATGATATCACATGAAACAGACTTCAGGGTGAAAAATGTAACAAGAGACAAAGATGGACATTTCATAATGGTAAAGGGGACTACACGACAAGAAGACACAACAGTCATCAATATTTATGCCCCCAATCAGGGAGCACCAAAATATACCAAGCAACTACTAACAGAACTAAAAGGAGAAATTGACCAAAACACAATTATACTAGGGGACTGAAATAAATCATTCATTGACAGCTATGGATAGATCATCCAAACAGAAAATAAATAACGAAATAGCAGCCCTAAATGACACATTAGATGAAATGGATATAATTGACATTTATAGAGCACTTCATCTTAAAACATCAGACTATACATTTTTTTTCTAGTGTACATGGAAAGTTCTCAAGGATAGACCATATACTGGGACATAAAATCAGCTTCAGCAAGTTTAAGAAGATTGAAATCATACCAAGCATATTCTCTGGTCACAAGGCTTTGAAATTGGATATCAACTGCAAAAAGAAAGAAGGAAAAAACAAAATACATGGAGATAAAACAACACACTTTTAAACAATGACAGGGTCAAAGAAGAAATTAGAGGACATATTGAAAGATACACAGAAACAAATGACACTGAAAACACAACAGACCAAAATTTTGGGGATGCAGCGAAAGCAGTATTAAGAGGGAAGATTATGTAATTACGGGCCTATCTCAAGAAACAAGGAAAATCCCAAATAAATAATTTCATGCTACACCTTAAAAAACTAGAAATAGAAGAACAAATGATACCCAAGGTCAGCAGAGGAAAGGAAATAACAAAAATCAGAGCAGAACTAAATGAAATAGAGAACAAAAAGACAACAGAAAAAAATTAATGTGACAAAGAGATGGTTCTTTGAAAAGACTAACAAAATTAACAAATCCTTGGCTAGACTCACTAAGATAAAAAGAGAGCAAACACTAATTAACAAAATCAGAAATGAAAAAGGAGAAGTTATCATGGACACCACAGAACTACAAAGTATTATCCAAGAACACTATGAAGGACTATATGCCACCAACTTCAATAACCTATAAGAAATGGACAAGTTCGTGGAAACATATAGCCTTCCCAGGCTGAACCATGAAGAACTGGAAAATCTAAACAGACCGATTACCAGTAACAAAATTGAATCAGTCATCAATAACCTTCCCAAAATCAAAAGTCCGGGACCAGATGGCTTCACTAGTGAATTCTACCAAACCTTCAAAGAGGATCTAATACCAATCCTGCTCAAACTCTTCCAAAAAATTGAAGAAGACACCGTACTCGCTAACTCATTTTATGAGGCCAACATTACCCTGATACCAAAACCTGGTAAGGACAACACAAAAAAAGAAAACTAGAGACCAATATCTCTGATGGATACAGATGCAAAAATCCTAAATAAAATTCTAGCAAATCGAATACACGATGCATTAAAAAGATTACCCATCACGACCAAGTGGGGTTCATCCCCGGGGCACAAGGATGGTTCAAAATCCACAAATCCATCAATGTGATACATCACATAAACAAAATAAAGGACAAAAATCATATGACTATATCAATTGATGCAGAAAAAGCATTTGGCTAGATGCAACATCCATTTATGATTAAAACACTTAACAAAATAGGTATAGAAGGAAAATACCTTAATGTAATAAAGGCCATATATGACAAGCCCTCTGCTAATCTCATACTAAATGGTGAAAAACTGAAGCCCTTTGCTCTATGTTCAGGAACACGATAGAGCTGTCCCCTATCACCTCTGCTTTTCAACATAGTGTTGGAAGTCCTTGCCAGAGCAATCAGGCAAGAGAAAGAAATAAAAGGCATCCAAATTGGGAATGAAGAAGTTAAATTATCACTCTTTCTAGATGGCATGATGCTATATATAGAAAACCCTAAATAGTCCACCAAAAAGCTATTAGAAAAAAACAACGAATACGTAAATTTGCTGGCTGCAAAATCAACGAGCAAAAGTCCATTGCATTCCTATATACTAACAATGAAATCTCAGAAAAAGAAATACAAAAACCAATTCCTTTTGCAATTGCAGCAAAAAGAATAAAATACCTAGGAATAAAGTTAACCAAGGATGTGAAAGACCTATATGCTGAAAACAACAAGACATTTTTAAAAGAAATTGAAGAAGACACCAAGAAATGGAAAGACATTCCATGCTCATGGATTGGAATAATCAACATAGTTAAAAAGGCCGTTAAACCCAAAGTGTTATACAGATTTAATGCAATCCCCATCAAAATCCCAATGGCATTTTTTGCACAAATAGAACAAAAAATAATCAGATTTGTTTGGAACTACAAAAGACCCCGAATAGCCAAAGCAATCTTAAGAAAAAAGAACAATATTGGAGGTATCACACTCCCTGACTTTAGCTGGTACTACAGGGCTACAATAATCAAAACTGCATGGTATTGGCAGAAAAACAGACACATAGACCAATGGAATAGAATTTCGAACCCAGAAATAAAACCACATAAATATGGACAGATAATTTTTGACAAAGAAACTAAAAACATACAATGGAGGAAAGACAGCCTCTTCAACAAATGGTGCTGGGAGATTTGGATAGCCACGTGGAAAAGAATGAAACTGGACTGCTATCTGCCACCATGTACCAAAAAATTAATTCAAAATGGATCAAAGACTTAAGCATAAGACCTGACACAATAAATTGCATAGAAGAAAATATAGGTACTAAACTTTCAGACCTTGGGTTCAAAGAGTGTTTTATGAATTTGACTCCAAAGGCAATGGAAGTAAAAGCTAAAATAAAAGAATGGGACTATATGAAACTTAAAAGCTTCTGCACAGCAAAAGGAACCATCGACAAAATAAAGAGGCATCCAACTGAATGGAAGAAGGTTTTTGCAAACAGTGCCTCCGATAAGGGGCTAATATCCAAAATATACAAGGAACTCATGAAACTCAACAACAACAACAAAAACAAAACATGATTGAAAAATGGGCAGAGGACCTGAAGAGACATTTCTCCAAAGAGGACATACAAATGGCAAATAGACGTATGAAAAAATGCTCAACATCTCTAATCGTCAGAGAAATGCAAATAAAAACCACAATGAGCTATCACCTCACCCCAGTCAGAATGGCTATCATCAACAAGACAAATAGTTTCAACTGTTGGAGAGGCTGTGGAGAAAAAGGAACCCTCATACACTGTTGGTGGGAATGCAGACTGGTGTATCCGCTATGGAAGTCAGTGTGGAAGTTCCTCAAAAAAATAAGAATAGAATTACCATGTGACACGGACATCCCTCTCCTGGGTATCTTCCCAAAAAATCTGAAAACATTTATCCATAAAGACACATGTGCTCCAATGTTCATTGCAGCTTTGTTTATGGTGGTCAAGACATGGAAACAACCAAAATGTCCTTTGATCAATGAATGGATAAAGAAGTTGTGGTATATGTATACAGTGGAATACTATTCGGTGGTAAGAAAAGATGATATAGGAACATTTGTGACAACATGGATGGATCTTGAGAGTGTAATGCTGAGCGAAATAAGTCAGACAGAAAAAGCAGAGAACCATATGATTTCACTGATATGTGGTATATAAACCAAAAACAACAAAAGAACAAGACAAACAAATGAGAAACAAAAACTCATAGACACAGACAATAGTTATGTGGTTACCAGAGGGTAAGGGGGAAGGGGGTGGGAGATGAGGATAAAGCGGATCAAATATATATTGATGGAAGGAGAACTGACTCTGGGTGCTGAACACACAATGGGATTTAAAGATCATGTAATACAGAATTGTACATCTGAAATCTATGTAACTTTACTAACAACTGTCACTCCAATAAACTTTAATTTAAAAATACCTATAAACAGTACTTTTAAGTTTTTCTTCTATGTAAAAAGGGTTGGGAAGAGATGCATGGATTAGGGTTAATACTTAACTGAACAAAAATAATGCCTTTTTTTAACTCAACACACACACACAAAATAATAATAATGGCTTAAAATAAATTGAGGTCTCCATGTTTAAAAAAATAAATGTCAGATAGGTTTCCTAACTAAAGGATTTCTCACAGCTCTTAAAATGCTAACATGCATTGTGATTGTCTGTGAGAAGGGATTCAGTGGTTCCCTAACTTACTTGCTTCCAGAGCTCTTTTTGTGGAGTGTTTCATAGGACTTATATTTCAATGGAACACATATTGCAAAACACTAATGTAATTTCTAAGTTCATATGGTTATTTATCAATTATTTTTAAATGAGACAATGATATTTTGCCCATGTCATCATTTTTCTCTTTTCCTTGATTATTTGTTAGAAAAGAATCAACATTCAGATAGCCATATTACACAAAGGAACCAATAGCTCCAATGTTTCCCTTTAAATGTCATGGCCAGTCTTCTACCGTGCCATTTAATCAACAGTACAGACACTATTCCTTTTGTTGTTGTTGTTATAATCCAGCGAATTTAATATTAGTACTTAATTAATCTGCTCACTAAACTAGAGTAGGAAACAAAAAGGAAAGAAGAAAGAGCAATTCATTTCAGTGAAGGCAAAAGTTATTTTATCAGTAGTAATTCCACAAATCTATTACATTCATTATTTGGAAGATACATGCACGTTGCGTTTCAGACATAGGCAACACAATTTCCTATAGTCACAGTCACACCACTGACAAATATCTTTGGGAAAAAACTCTAGTTGCTATTAGAATATTTCAAATTTTCTTTTTTTTTTCTTTTTTTTTAAATTTTATTAAATTTATTGGGGTGACAATTGTTAGTAAAATTACATAGATTTCAGGTGTACAATTAAAAATAAAAAAATGCTCAACATCAAATTTTCATATTTTGTTCTGATTATCAGAGAACAAAAAAATGAAATGATAACCAAATTAGAGTACCATACAGACATTGTGCAAGAATTCTAATAAAGCAATAATGCATTTGCCAACAATTGTTACCCATAATTGTGAATTAGTTTCATATTCAGAAGCCTAAATAAAAACCATATCATAAGAGCAATTTCTAAACAACTCTGCCCAAAATAAATGTTTATATCTACTTCATTTCTGCCCAAAATAAATGTTTATATCTAATTCATTCAGATGATTGTAATGTTTTCAATATTACTGGCTTACCATTTAAACCATTTGAAGCTTCTGTTTAATAAAAATTTAAAGCTATTCAACTGCATCCAAATATCAAATATCATAGAACTCAAAGTCCTCTGTCTGGTCCACTGAATGAAAATCAGTAGCTGAAAAAATGAGGTGGTTTCCTACAATTTAGGGTTTACCATGTTATACACTTCATGCTTGCTAACTACATTCATTTAAACTAAAAGTAATATGTAGATGTAAAGATGCCAAAATCACTACTTTAGTAAGATAGAAATGAAATGGCCTTATTAAATCCAAAATATATTAGCGCCAACAATCAACACAACCCTGTCACACTGCATGAAAGCATGGTAAGGAGAGGAGCAATGTGTTCCAAAAAAACTGTGTTGGCAATTTCCAGAGACACCTTGATGAGTACTGGAACTTGTGACTGAAAGAGTTAGTTGTTCACCAAAAATGTATGCCCCTCTTCATTGTGTATTGGTGTGGCTGGGTGGCAGTTGCCTAGTCAGGAACTGCATTTTCCAGCCCATCCTTAGATCCAAGTGTGGCCATGTTACCAATTCTTGTCAATGGAATGTGAACAGAGTTAGGGGTATCACTTCCAGGTGGAAGTTTTTAGTAAGTGGGTGTCTCTTTTCCACTATCTCTTTCCCATTCTTCGAGCTGGATGCAGAAGTCTCTGAAAACCCTGTGGGAGAGTCACAGCATGGAACAAATCTGAATTCCTAAGTCACCATTTGGAGCAAAGTACCCACTTACTTGCTTATACCTGCAATGTGAATTACATGAATAAGAAGA
The DNA here is from genome assembly GCF_057876585.1 of Rhinolophus sinicus. Taxonomy (NCBI): domain Eukaryota; kingdom Metazoa; phylum Chordata; class Mammalia; order Chiroptera; family Rhinolophidae; genus Rhinolophus; species Rhinolophus sinicus. The sequence goes on along the minus strand of NC_142518.1, from coordinate 70,287,827 downwards.
AACCTATCATGCTAAGTCACTGAAATTTTGAGTTTTACTTGTTACAGAAGCTATTACTATCCTAATTAAAACATTGTTTTACAACAGCATTTTTTTCTCTGAGTTTAAGGTCTACACAGATTTAAGTCAAGACATACGGGCAAATTACACAGGCTAATAATTTGGTGTCCCTTGAAATCAAATATGTTTAAATATTTGTTCAACATCGATTGAAAAGGCAGGCTGAGCTGTGTGGAGATGGAGGAAGAACACGGAACAAAGAAGGACCCAGTCTCTGCCTGCTGCTCTAAGCAATACAATTTTATCTGCGAATTCATCTACCTTACTCATATTAATACTACTCTCCTATCAAAGAGTTCTAGTAAATGCAATTTTCTCCATCTGCTTAGAGTATCTGTGAAATGTTTTTGCAAGTATATATTGGCACACAGGGTACTTGACCAGCTGACAGACCACTTAATCTGGCTCTAAATCTATGTCTTGCATCCTGAAGTGTGCTTTATAAAAGTGTTTCTCAAACATTGACTTTGACCCACAGTACAAAATACATTTTACATTGGACCCAGTACCCTCCTAAGTTTGTTTTGTGAAAATGTAATTGCCTTGCTATATATGATATACTCTGATGTTTTCTTTTTTATTTTTAAAGTGCTGTTTACAACCCACTAAATTAATATCACATACACTAATGGGTCATAACACTCTGTTTGGAAAACACTCTTGGACGGAAACTTATGACTGGTATTTGTTTTTATCTTTTGGAATCAGAAAAGGGAATTAATTTAAACAGGGAATGAAATGGAGGAAGAAAGTTATAATAAAATGGTTAATGGTGGGGAGAAGGAGAGGAAGAAATAATGGCACTTGTGCAAAGGGAAGAAAAGAAAACATAGTATTAAGGAATGTAGAACACTATGCTAGTGTAGAATATATTCTCAATGGGAAACTTTGGGCTCTGTTTACAGTATGAGACACAGCATCTAAGGAAATCCAACTGTGGAAGAATGGACACATTTTACCCAGGTAAGAGCAGTAACATTTTTTTCAGGTAAGCGTACTGCCAGAGGTTTCCGTTCTGAGTGTATACAGAAAGCTGTTGAAAACCCTTGAGGAAAGAGAGTCATGGAAATCCTAATTGAGTATTTTATGCTTTTACTATACTATAGTCTTACCCTGTCACAATAGTTACATACACATTCACAAAATATCCAAGAACTGAGATGCTGTAAGATCATATTTAATTCCAGCCTTGGAAAGTATCCAGTCCATTTTGAGTCTTCTAAGACAGGAGAACAGAACAAATGAAAAAAACACTTTGGCTCTGTAAGTATGGCACACTCTTCAAGTGAAAATGATTGCTGAAGAGTGTATTTATGGATTAAAACAGATGATATGTTAATTTTCACATGCTTAGAAGGAAAGCCTTGGCTAGAAATCATATAGTCTCTACAAAGGAACACTTATACATTGTTCTATGAATCTTTCTGTTTTTCTTTTTGCCATAAATTTAAACAACGTAACAAGACAAACAAGACAAACAAATGAAAGAATAAAAACTCATAGACATAGGCAATAGTTTAGGGGTTACCAGAGGGTAAGGGGGGAGAGGGGCTCTAGAAGAAGGTAAACGGGGTCTGATATAAGGTGATGGAAAAGGAACTGACTCTGGGTGGTGAACCCACAATGTGAGGTATACATGATGTATTACAGAATTGTACACCTGATATCTATGTAACTTCACTAACAATTATCACCCCAATAAACTTTAACTTAAAAAAAAAAATTATGGTTTCTGGTCACACTGATCAAAAATACTGTAAACTTTTACATACTTCATAATGCAGTTTTATTTTTTAAAATTAAGTTTATTTTTAGAGCAGCGTTAGGTTCACAGCAAAATTGAGGGGAAGGCCCAAAGATTTCCCAGATATCCCCTCTTCTCACAATATGCACAACCTTCCCCATTATCAGCATCCCCACCAGAGTGGTACATTTGTTACAACTGATGAACCTACACTGACACATTATGATTGCCCAAAGTCCATGGATTATATTATGGTTCAATCTTGGTGTTTTACATTCTATGGGTTTGGACACATGTATAATGACATGTATCCATTATTATGGTACGATACAGAATATTCTCACTGCATTAAAAATTCTGTGTGTTCTACCTATTCATCTCTCTCCCTTCTCCACAACCTCTGGCAATGACTGATCTTTTACTGTCTCTATAGTTTTGCCTTTTCCAGAAGGTTACATAGTTGGAATCATACAGTATATGGCCTTGTCAGATTGGCTTCTTTCACTTAGTAATATGCACTTAAGTTTCTCCCATGTCTTTCCATGGCTTGATAGCTCATTTCTTTTTAGTGCTGAGTAATATTTCATTGTCTGGATAAACTGTAGTTTATTTATCCATTCACCATGTTAGGAACATCTTGGTTGTTTCCAAGTTTTGGAAATAATGAACAAAGATGCTATAGACATCTGTGTGCAGGTTTGTATGCAGACATAAGTTTTCTACTGATTCGGGTACATACCCAGGAGCCGAATTGCTGGATCATGTGGTAAGAGTGTTTTGTTTTATAACAAACCACCAGTCTTTGAAAGTGGCTGTACCATTTTGCATCCCACCAGAAATGAGTGGGAGTTCATGTTGCTCCACTTCTTCAGCATTTGGTGTTGTCAGTGTTTTCTAGATTTTGGCCATTCTAATGGGTGTTTAGTGGTATCTCACTATTTTAATTTTCATTTCCCTGATGTCATAAACGGAGCATCCTTTCATATCCTTATTTTCCAGCTCTCTATATTTTTTTGGTGAGGTGTCTATTATAGTCTTTGGCCATTTTTAAATTGGATTATTTGTTTTCTTATCATTGAGGTTGAAGAGTCCTTTGTATATTTAGGATAACAGCCCTTTATCAGATGTGTCTCCTGCAAATGATTTCTGCCAGTCTGTGGCTTGTCTTCTCATTGTCTTGATGTTGTCTTTCTTAGAGAAATTTATAATTTTAAATTTCCAGCTTATCAATTATTTCTTTCATAGATCACATCTTTGGTGTAGTATCTAAAAATGTATCGCCATACAAAGGTCATCTAACTTTTCTCCTATGTTAAGTCCTGGGAGTTTTATACTTTGATGTTAGATCTGTGACCAAGTTTGAGTTAATTTTTCTTGAAGTGTGTAGGTGCCTAGATTTATTTTTTTGAATGTGGATATCCTGTTTTTTCAGCACCATTTGTAGAAAAGTCCACCTTTACTATGTTGTATTGTCTTTGCTCCTCTGTCAGTTGATTATATTTATGAGAGTCTATTTCTGGGCTCTCTATTCTGTCCCACTGATTTTTTTTTTTTTTTTTTTTAGTATTAAGAGAGTTGTTGGAACAGGAGTATAAATTGTTACAACCTTTCTGGAAAGCATTAAGATTCATCAAGAGTCTAAAAATATGTATCCCTTTTGGCTTAGTAACTCTGTTCCTAGGAATCTTTTTAAGAAAATTATCAGAAATCCAGAATAAGTGTCATTCACATGTATGTTTGTCAGAGTATCAAATATAAAAATAAAAAGTCATGATCTATCTAGGTATACCACAATCAATCACAGAAGAGCTGAATCATCTCAGCAACTATAAAAAATGATGTTTATGGAGATTTCAATTCCATGGATAAATTTTCTAATAAAATATTATGTTAGAAAAATCATGCTTGGAAGGAGATGTCATCAAAATAGCAGCATGAAGTGAGCCTCTGTAAATCTCCCCTGGAATTTACAACCAATCAAACAACTATAACTCCACAAAGGACTCCCTGCACAGCAGACAGGCAAGACAAAGAGGCCCACTACTGAATTCAACTAAAGGTGGGAGAATCGCGCGAGTGGGGGAGTTAGGAAGGGAGAAGCCCGGATACGGATCCTGCGGGAGCAGGACACAGACCTAGGTAAGTGCTCCGAGCTCGCTGCATCCTGGAACTACCGCAGCTGCGGGAGAGGGAAGAACTCGGACTGCTAGGGCTCCGCTTATGGCCCACAGGGCTGAGGGGGCAGCATATAACACAGCTGAACCAAGCACTCACAGCAGAGACCTCGGAGAAAAGACTCAGGGAAGGGCTGAAAATGGTCGTTTCAGCCCTCACTGACATAGAGAACGGAAGACTTAGGAACTAAGGCTAGGTGCCCCCTCCCTATCCTCCCAGAGCTCGACCCGCCGCCACCTACCCTGTGCTAGAAGTGGAACAGTAGCGGTGTCAGATCAAAAGAACAGAATATTTGCTGTTCTGAGAACTATGGTCCTCAGACACAGATTCGCAGCCCAGCTAGTTCCGCCAAAGGGGAGGGGCTGTGGAGGCAGGACTGGCTGTGGTGGGGGGTGCCGCCACTGATCTGGGCCAACTCTCACAACTCACCCAGCCCCTGTCCCTACCTATCTGTGCGAATCCCTGCAGTAGTAAACAGAACTGCTGAAACACACTGGCTCTGAATCTGGTGCAGAAAGAGCTTTGGAAATTCAAACCCTCTGTATACCCACAAAGACACTGCGCCCTGTGACCTAGGCAAACTATTAAAAGAAAAGAAGCCTGTCTCCCAGGAAATCCTCCCATTGTGTGAAAAGCTGGAATGGTGCAGAAAATACAGCACTACAGTGTGTGAGAGCAAAAAAGGCTGCAGTCGAAGACAATATAAAACATTCTACCCACATGTACTGGAAAAAAAAGAAAGCCATCTTTCTATCAACCTGTTGCAGAAGCCACTCCTGTAGATGTCAAGGAAGAGAGACTACAAATCACTAATTGCCATGAATAACCAAGGCAACAAGACAGCTCAGAAAGAAAGTGAAAAGTCTCCAGAAAAGGAATTTAAAGACATGGAAATATGTGACTTAAATGACAGAGAATTCAAGATTGCAGTTCTGAAAAAACTCAACGAGATGCAAGAAAACACAGAAAGGCAGTGTAATGAACTAAGAAACACAATCAAAGAACAACATGAGCATTTTATGAAAGAGATTGAAATTTTAAAAAGATCCAAATAGAATTTCTGGAGATTAAGAACTCAGTAGAAGAAATTAAGAATGAAATAGCCATCTTAGGTAGTAGAGTTGACCAGATGGAGGAAAGAATCACTGACATCAAAGATAGAAACCTGGAAATGACACAGATGGAAGAAGAAAGAGACTTGAGACTTCAAAGAAATGAAAGAACTCTACAAGAACTTTCTGACTCCATCAGAAAGAGCAATATAAGAATAATGGGCATACCAGAAGGAGAAGAAAGAGAGAAGGGAACAGAGAATATATTCAAACAAATTGTTGATGAGAACTTCCCAAACTTGTGGACAGAACTGGATCCTCGAATCCAAGAAGCAATATAACACATAATTACCTCAATCCCAAAAGGCCTTCTCCAAGGCACATTATATTGAAGCTGTCGAAAATCTACAACAAAGACAGAAACCTCAAGGCAGCCAGGGAAAAGAAGAAGGTAACCTACAAAGGAAATCCCATTATATTATCATCAGAGTTTTCAGCAGAAACTCTACAAGCCAGGAGGGAGTGGAACCAAATATTCAAACTATTCAAAGAGAGAACGTATGAGCAAGGAATAATATATCCAGCAAAGATATCCTTTAGATATGAAGGAGGAATAAAGATCTTTCCAGATATACGGAAGCTGAGGGAATTTTCTAATACATGACCTGCACTACAAGAAATACTAAAGGAGGTTATTTGACCACCATCAACAGGGACAATTTGTGGCAACCAAAACATAAAAAGGTGGAGAGTGAAGGCCTGAACCTGATATGGGAATGGAGAAAGTAAGTGTGTTGAAGAAAATGGAATACTCTAAATATCAATCTTTGTTTTACATAAATTTAAGGGTAACCACTCAAAAAAAAAAAAAATCCAGAACTGAAATATATACTGTAATAAAAGAAGAAACAGAGGGAAACATCATAGAATACCACCACAAAGAAATAAGAGAAAACAACAAAAAGGAAAAGAAACAATGGAGACACAGCCTTACCAGAAAACTAAAGATAGAAGGACAGGAAATGCTCATATATCAATAATCACTCACCAATAAAAAGGCACAGAGTAGCAGATTGGATCAAAAAACTAAACCCAACTGTATGCTTTCTCCAAGAGACACATCTCAGTTACAAGGACAAGAATAGACTCAAAGTGAAAGGGTGGAAATTGACAATCCAATCAAATGGTATCCAGAGAAAATCAGGTGTAGCCATACTGATATCAGATGATACAGACTTCAGGGTGAAAAAGGTAACAAGAGACAAAGATGTCATTTCATAATGGTAAAAAGGACTATACGACAAGAACACATAACAGTCACTAATATGTATGCCCCCAATTAGGAAGCACTGAAATATACCAAGCAACTGCTAACAGAACTAAAGGGAGAAATTGATCAAAACACAATTATACTAGGGGACTTAAGTACATCATTGACAGCTATGGATAGATCATCCAAAAAAAAAACTAAATGACGAAATAGCAGCCCTAAATGACACGTTAGATGAAATGGACATAACTGACATGTATACAGCACTTAATCCTAAAACATCAGACTATAAATTATTTTCTAGTGGACATGGAACATTCTCAAGGTAGACCACATTTTGGGACAAAAAATCAGCCTCAGCAAATTTAAGAAGACTGAAATCATACCAAGCATACACTCTGACTACAAGGTTTTGAAACTGGATATCAACTGCAAAAAGAAAGCAGGGAATAACACAAATACATGAAAATTAAACAACATACTTTTAAAGACTCACCAGGTAAAAGAAGATATTAGAGGTGAGATCACAAGATACATAGAAACAAATGACAACGAAAATACATCCTACCAAAATTTTTGGGATGCAGCCAAAGCAGTTTTAAGAGGGAAACATATCATTACAGGCCTATCACCAGAAACAAGAAAAATCCCAAATAAACAACCTCATGTTACACCTTAAAGAACTAAAAAAAGAAGAACAAATGAAACCGAAGGTCAGCAGAAGAAAGGAAATAACAAAACTCAGAGCAGAACTAAATGAAATAGAGAACAAAAAGACAACAGAAAAAATTAATGTGACAAAGAGCTGATTCTTTGAAAAGATTAACAAAATTGACAAACTCTGGCTAGATTCACTAAGATAAAAAGAGAGAAGACACTAATTAACAAAATCAGAAATGAAAAACGGGAACTTGTCACGGACACAACAGAAATACAAAGGATCATTCAAGAATAATATGAAGGACTATATGCCACCAAATTCAACAACCTAGAAGAAATGGACAAGTTCTTAGAAACATATAGCCTTCCTAGGTTGAACCATGAAGAACTGGAAAATCTAAACACAATGATCACCAGTAATGAAATTGAATTAGTCATCCAAAACCTTCCCAAAAGCAAAAGTCCTGGACCAGATGGCTTCACTAGTGAATTCTACCAACTTTCAAAGAGGATCTAATACCAATCTTGCTGAAACTTTTCCAAAAAATTGAAGAAGATACAGTACTCCCTAACTCATTTTTTGAGGCCAACATTACCCTGATACCAAAACCTGGTAACGACAACACAAAAAAAGAAAACTACAGACCAATATCTCTGATGAATACAGATGCAGATATCCTAAACAAAATTCTAGCAAATTGAATACAGCAATGCATTAAAAAGCTTATTCATCATGACCAAGTGGGGTTTATCCCCAGGGCACAAGGAGGGTTCAACATCCACAAATCGATCAATGTGTTACACCACATAAACAAACATAAGGACAAAAACCATACGATTATATCAATTGATGCAGAAAAAGCACTTGACAACATACAACATCCATTTATTATTAAAACACTTAGTAAAATAGTTATAGAAGCAAAATACCTTAACATAATAAAGGGCATATATGAAAAAACCTCAGCTCATCTCATAATTAATGGTGAAAAATTGAAGCCCTGTGCTCTACATTCAGGAACACGACAGGGATTTCCCCCATCACCTCTGCTTTTCAACAGTGTTGGAATTCCTTACCAGACCAATCGAGCAAGAGAAAGTAATAAAAAGCATCCAAATTGGGAATAAAGAAGTTAAATTGTCACTCTTTGCAGATGACATGATTCTATATATAGAAAACCCTAAACACTCCACCGAAAAGCTATTAGAAACAATCAATGAATACAGTAAAGTTGCTGGCTATAAAATCAATGTACAAAAGTCCATTGCATTCTTATATACTAACAATGAAATCTCAGAAAAAGAAATACAAAAACCAATTCTTTTTGCAATTGCAGCAAAAATAATAAAATACCTAGGAATAAAGTTAACCAAGGATGTGAAAGACCTATATGCTGAAAACAACAAGACATTTTTAAAAGAAATTGAAGAAGACACAAAGAAATGGAAAGATATTCCGTGCTCATGGATTGCAAGAATCAACATAGTTAACATGGCCATATTACCCAAAGCAATATACAGATTTAATGCAATTCCCATAAAAATCCCAATGGCATTTTTTAAAGAAATAGAACAAAAAGTCATCAGATTTGTTTGGAACCACAAAAGACCTTGAATAGCCAAAGCAATCTTAAGAAAAAAGAACAATACTGGAGGTATCACATTCCCTGACTTTAGCTTGTATTACAGAGTAACAATAATGAAACAGCGTGGTATAGGCAGAAAAACAGACACGTAGACCAACAGAATAGAATTGAGAACTCAGAAATAAAACCCCATAAATATGGACAGATAATTTTTGACAAAGCAAGAAGCATACAATGGAGAAAAGACAGCCTCTTGAATAAATGGAGCTGGGAGAATTGGATAGCCACTTGCAAAAGAATGAAACTGGATGCTATCTGTCTCATGTACCAAAGTTAATTCAAAATGGATCAAAGACTTAAGCATCAGACCTGACACTATAAACTGCATAGAAGAAAACATAGGTACTAAACTTATGGATCTTGGGTTCAAAGAGCATTTTATGAATTTGACTCCAAAGGCAATGGAAGTAAAAGCTAAAATAAACGAATGGGACTATATGAAACTTAAACGCTTCTCCACAGCAAAGGAAACCATCGACAAAATAAAAAGTCAACCAACTGTGTGGGACAAAATTTTTCAAACAGTGCCTCCGATAAGGGGCTAATATCCTAAATATACAAGGAACTCATGCAACTCAACAATAAAAAAACAAACAACACTATTGAAAAATGGGCAGATGACCTGAAGAGACATTTCTTCAATGAGGACATACAAATGGCAAATAGACATATGAAAAAATGCTCAACATCACTAATCATCAAAGAAATGCATAGAAAAACCACAATGAGATATCACCTCACCCCAGTTAGAATGGCTATCATCAAAAAGACAAATAGTAACAAGTGTTTGAGAGGCTGTGGAGAAAAAGGAACCCTCACACACTGTTGGTGGGAATGCAGACTGGTGCAGCCGTTATGGAAGGCAGTGTGGAGGTTCCTCAAAAATTTACAAATAGAATTACCATATGACACAGCAATCCCTCTCCTGGGTATCTACCCAAAAAATCTGAAAACATTTAGAGATAAAGACACGTGTGCTCCAATGTTCATTGCAGCTTTATTTACGGTGGCCAAGAGATGGAAAAAAACAAAATATCCTTTGCTAGATGAATGGATAAAGAAATTGTGGTATACATGCACACGGAATACTATTCGGCAGTAAGAAAAGATGATATATGAACATTTGTGACAACATGGATGGATCTTGAGAGTATAATGCTATGGGAAATAAGTCAGACAGAAAAAGCAGAGAACAATGTGATTTCACTGATATGTGGTATATAAACCAAAAACAACAAAAGAACAAGACAAACAAATGAGAAACAGAAACTCATAGACACAGACAATAGTTTAGCGGTTACCAGAGGATAAGGGGTGAGGAGTTTGGGAGATGTGGGTAAGGGGGATCAAATATATGGTGATGGAAGGAGAACTGACTCTGGATGGTGAACACACAATAGGATTTATAGATGATATAATACAGAATTGTACACCTGAAATCTATGTAATTTTACTAACAATTGTCACCCCAATAAACTTAAAATAAAAGAAAAATCAGGATGTGGAATTTTAGGTTTGGTATTACCACAAGAATGCAATAAACATTGATGGAAATAAACACATTAAATGCACACACAATAATCTCCAGTGGTCATTTTTTGGTAGATGGGACACTGCAAACACCTTGTTATACTCTTCTTCAAGGTCCCAACCCTCTATAGTGAACATGTGTAGCTTATATACCTTTCAAATAAAGTAAAGTTGTTTTTATTATATGATTAATACATTGCCATTACCAAAACTGAGAACATTTGTTAAAAAAACTATATCGCTACACTTTCTGTGGCCCTGCCATGCCTCTATGTTGGCCCTATATATAGTTATTTTTTAAATAAAACTTTTATGATTATAAAAGTAATACATGCTTATTGTAGAAAATTTGGAAAATATGGAAAATGATAAAAAATTAAAAAACATTTAGAATCCTACCACCCATGATGATGATGATGATGATGTCAGCAGCAACATTATTAGTCACAAACAGACAGTGCATCCTAAGTAACAGACCTTTTAAAAAAGCCTTTTACAGAATTATCTCATTTAATTTTCACAATAGTCCTTTGAGGTAAATTTGAAGAGTCCTGTTCCAGAAATATGAAAACAGATTCAGAAGAATTACAGACTTTGTCCAAATCCACAAAACAGCTAAGTGCTATAACTGGCCTGGCTCCACAGCACGAGGTCTTAAGCACTACACTATAATTTTTCTGCTTTTATTTCTTATTATTTGTAGTCTCTCTTGGCTATCTATATTTGTATGCCAAACAATCAATGATTTAGAAAAAGAAAAAAACCTTTAGAAATTATGGTTCTCTTCTCTATTCACTAATTTTGCCTAGACTGTGATAGACCTACTCAAGTCTTTTTTCAACTCAGAGAAGCTTTCTTTTTCTTTACATATGTTTCATTACTTTAGATTTTGTTGCTGTTGTTTTTGCCTTAGGAATACTAAAAATTATTAGACTGTAAAGCCATTTTTCAGTTTATCATCTTCTCCCTAATGGGTCTCATGTTTGTCTTTTTCATTGCTTTCTGAAAATGTTGTTTCAAGTATGTGTGACATTCCCACTGATTTGATTGTCAATATTGTCAATTTTGCTCTCTCCTAGCCTTCATTGACAATATAAATCTGTGTCTGAGTTTTAATCACTTGTAATCTTTCTTAATCTTAAAATCTCTGATTTTAATAGACATATTCTGTTATTATCTTCATTTGTTCTTTGATTATGGCCAGGGTTCTTAAACTAAGATTCATAAACAGACTTCAGAGGATTTGTGAAACCCCAGAAACTGAATCCAAAAAACAAGTGAGATTTATAAATTTGTTTTATATGGAGAAAATGTCCAGAATAGTCATCAAATTTTCAAAGTGGTCCATGAGACTACAAAAGGTTTGAATGCCTGCTATTTTACACCTTGCTTTGTAGAAGCTATGTTATCTTGCATTTTAGTTAAAATAACAAAATATTTTACATTTTATGACTCTTTTAAGAACTCATTTTCGGAAATGTGCTCCTTCTTTGAGTCTGCAGAATAATTTTGCCTTTAACGTGTTTGCAATTTTTCTCATATGTTCCATGTTGTTTATTTCTCTTATTGCTTGTTCTCAAAAGAGTTACAATCTATCTTGACTCTATGTTTGCTAATAGTTAGGAGATTATAATGTTCCTTAGGCTGTACTCAAACTGTGTGTTAAATAAACCCCTTTCTCAGATATGTGGCTAGTTGATAGGTTGATGCATAGATCTCCTAACCTCGACTGTCTGTTCTACATGTCTGACTTGATTTTATTTAATGTATCTCCTTTGAACTAAGATTGGATTTTCTTCTGACCCAACTGGCTGCCTTGTTGATAATCTGAACTGAAGGATGACATGGAAAACTATAATCCCAGGAATACACTACTAATAAGTTTCTTTTCTCTGTTCCAACTCACAGCAAATTGTTTGTAGGGACTGATCCTTAAGGATGTGATTAACCACCAACTAATATTAAAGTCCCAAAACCATCACCATTATTTGCCTTGTTTTCTAATTATTTTCTGGTAGTTTCAGTTACTAAGTACATACAGAAAGAATGGCAATTTTTTTTTTGGGGGGGCGATGGTCAGCCTTCTAGCTCTCTAAAATAGCATCTTCCATGCAATAAATCAACTACCCCATTTTTCTGGGCATATAATTTGTTTTAGAACCAGTATTTAGATCATACAGGAGCACAGTAGAGTTTTTTATACCAAGTCTCAATGCACTAGGTTATCAAATTTCTAGCAACACAGTATGAGTGGTCCACTGATTGAACTTTTAAATCCATTTCTTTCTGATCTTTTTGTAGTGAATATTTCTTCCTAGTTCTGGCAATAATTTGACTGTCAGTCCAAATTATCAGCCTTTTTGTGAGTTCTCATCATTTTCCATATCTTCATTTGCACTTTAGAAATTCAAGAGTAGCTGTGCTAGGGGCTGCCAGCTCGATGCCATTTTTCAAAGTTAGCATTTCTAGGGCTATGCCAGGGGAAGAAGATTCCAAGAGAAGCCTGGCAGCAAATTCTAAATCGCTTCTAATGACAGTATGTTAGGAAGCAGAAATTTCCCAGCCTAAATTCTAGAATCAAAACGAAAGCCTTTTAATTTCCCTCACATAATTTTAAAATTCTCAGAAGTAGGAATAAATAGTACCTAAAATTAAGGTTAACCATGATCACAGTTCTGAAGTGCATAAAATCTGAGTATTTTCCTATCATTTTAGTGGGCTTCTTATAATTAATGCCACACATTCAGCTGCTAACCAGGGCTCTCATGCCTCCCAGTATGGAAATCCATTCTGGCCTGCTTTCCTTGCGCAGCAACTCATATTCCAAAATCACTTTGCCTACCTTCTCCAGTCAAATATCCTATTTCTTAAATGTTCCAATCTCTCCTGCCAAATAGACAGTTACATATAGACCTTAGCAGCTCATTGACAAGTTTTGTTTTTTGGGGGTGAGGATGTATTATAAGAGTGCAATCCCTTGATTCACACTTTCTTTTGCTATGTTGCTGTGTCCACTGTAATACACATCTATAAATATTCACTTTTCCTATGGGTACATGCCACATTCTACTCCACCTCTCCTTAGTGCTACTTCTGATAAGATGGTTCTGGGAGTCTTTGGTAAGCCACATCTCTTAATGAAGAAAGGCACTGATTCCATGTTCTTTGGCAAATCTCATTACTTTTGATATCAGGAATAATTGCACATAAATTATTGATATCGATTATACATCCAATACCTTTCTTTTAACAGGTCCTGCAAGCAGCAAGATTAAAGGTATGATTTTTGCTTCATGTTGTAGGAACATATACATCAGCTTTTCTGTTGGTTGGTTTTTAATCCTTTATTGGTAGAATACAGCATAGTGTTTACAGATCTGAGTTAAAATCCTGCCTCTACTACTTACTAGCTGTATCATTTTGGAGTCAATTCTTATTTTATCTAAGCCTGTTCTTTCATCTGTAAAAGAAAAGAAATGACGCCACGTTTCTTGAAGTGCTGATGAAATTATTCAATAAACTAATGAATACATGGTAGCTAACTATACTGTGTGTCCGATCATCGTAAGTACATAATAAACATCAGATATCATTATCAGAGGGTTGTACACTGTGAAGGTTAAGAGAAACATGGACTCTGAAGTTGTACTGCCTAAGTTCAAATACCTGATCTACCACTTAGTGGTTGTATGTCCTTAAACAAGTAATTTACCCTTCTGAGTCTCTGTTTCCTCATCTGTAAAACCGAGATAATAACTGAACCTACTGTGAAGGGCTAGTGTGAATATCAAATAAGATACTTCATTCAAAGCCCTTAGCAGACTGCATATCACATAGTGAGGACTCAATAAATGTTAACAATTATGTAACAGTGGTGACAACTATGTAAACAAGGAAACCAATATCTCTCAAGTCACATTTACAGAGCAGGCCACAATCTACCTGCCTGTCAATATGGCTCTACTGGGATTCCTCGCTCTTCTTCAAGTAAGCATCTCATAGTACTGACCATAAATCTTAAATTAATTCCTCAAAATTAGCAACACTATTTCTTCCTCAGTAAAGGTTTTCTGAAAACTGAACATCACTGATATTTTAAGAGCTTAGCAAATGGTCATAGGATCAAACAAAGTCCAAAGTAGGAGAATTTCTGTGACAGATAGCCCCAAACTCAATAAACAGAGAGAGGAAGCATTCGCCTGAGGTAGCAGCTCAGCTCAATGTGATTAATTGAAAGGGTAATAAAAAGGTGGTAAGGTGGTTGTGGTTTACGTCAAAAAATAACACAGGAGTAAAGAATGTGGGCAATAACATGGGAAGTTTACAAGCCTTAAAAAAAATTTCAGAAGAATTACAAAACCTTACAAGCTGACTTAAAATTTGAGAGAGGTCATTGACAATCTATGTTTGGATACAGACTTGAAAAGGCATCATTTCTAGAAGGCATATGGTTCCACTGTAGAACATGTGAAACATTTGAACATTTGAAATGTGACATTTACATGAAATATACTTTGTGGAAAAGAGCTGGATGTAGAAGGAATTTAAAAAAAAAAGGAAACAGGTCTGGAATCTGAGAAATTTGTGCTGGGTATTAATGAAGATGTCAGGTGTGGATGTCAAAATGGATGAATGAATTGCCGCCCCAAACACACATGCTGGTTAACAACCTGCCGGAGATTGAGCTAAAAACTTCCTGGAGTTGAGTCAGACAAATGAAAAATGATGAAATAGTAGCAGAAATAAACACTGTGATAAGAAAGCCTGGGCTGCACAAGTGACACTTGAGGTACGATGCTAGAATTCAGGAACTGAGAACGCATGCTGACATTGGCAAGCCAAGCTCTTGGGGCTAGTGTTGCTAGAGAGGGCCCAACTGGGCCAGTGAACACTGGTGGTATGGAACATAGATGTGAGCAGGTGGCATAGAAAGTGTCCCCCTGAAGTGTGGTTGCAGAGAGTCCTCTTGAACATAGCGCTTAGTATAAGGCTCAGTCTCTTGGGCCAAGAGAAGTTAGCTCATGAACAAATGAAAGGCTACATAAGGTGTTTCCTTGTTTGTTTGCTTTGTTTCAGACGTACAAAACAATGTAATAGTTAGACATTTACTCCCTTCACAAAGTGATAAGACCCCTCCCCCAATCTACTACCCCTCTGACATCATATATAGCTGTTACAGTTCCATTGACTCTATTCTCAATGTTGTACTCCACATCCTGTGAGTATACATACATATATATATATATATATATATATATATATATATATATATATATATAATTATTATAGTTCAAATTCAATATTATTCAGCTTCAGCTTCAGGTGTACAGTGCAGTGGTCAGGCACCTACACTGTCCCTGAAATGTTCTCCCTAACAAGACAAGTGCCCATCTGACACCCAACAGAATATTTACAACATTATTGATTATATTCCCCAAATTGTCTTTCATATCCCCGTGGCAATCTTGTGGTTACCAATTTGTGCTTTCTAATCACCTCACTTTCTCCCTCATCCCCACCCCCTCCCATTTAGCAACCATCATTTATATATATATATATATATATATATATATATATATATCACTGAGATTATTTCTGTTTATTTGATCATTTATTCTGTTCTTATGCTTTATGATCCAGCAATACCATTCCTAGGTATCTATCCAGAGAAATTCAAAATGCTAATTTAAAAAAATAGATGCGCCCCTATGTTTATTGCAGCACTATTCACAATAGCCAAGACATGGAAACAACAAAATGTCCATCGGTAGACAACTGGATTAAGAAACTGTGGTACATTTATACAATGGAGTATTATTGTGCCATAAGGAAGAATGAAATCTTACCATTTGAAACAATATGGATGGACCTAGAGAACATTACCCTAAGTGAAATAAGTCAGATGGAGAAAGACATGTTTGTTTGTGTTTTTTTTTGATGGTGCTTATATTGCCATAACTACAAAAAAAATGACATAAATTCCATGCACTATGTTGCATTTGTTAAAGCCATTTGTAACAGTTTTAAATCCTTTATCATGCCTAAAATGTCATGGGAAGAAGACACATCAATTTTTTTTTATAACCTTGCTTTTGTATATATGCCAACTTGGAAGCATGGTACACCTGTTCTTCTAGTAAAATGGTAAGAAGAAGAAATCATCTCTTTCTTTCCTGACACCCCAGTGAGAAAAGTTACTGTTTTCTTGAGCAAATGAAATATGAATGAATCTAAGACCTGTTATTCCTTAAAACACCAATTCAAGGGCAGGAACCAAGATGGTGCAGTAGGCAAATGCTGTGTTTACCTTCTCTCACAACCACATCAAATTACAACTAATCTACAAAACAACCATTATTGAGAATCACCTAAAATCAAGTTGAACCGAAGCCTTTCAACTAAAGACGTGCAGAAGAAGCCACCTCCATACTGGTAGGAAGGGCAGAGATGAGGAACAGGCTGGTCCCACACCCACATGTGACCATTAAAGATCAGGAAAGCTATTTCGGCTGTGGAGGTCTTTCACCATCCTCTAGAAGGGCTAGAGATCCCAGCCCCACTTCAGCCCAGGGTTCCAGTGCCAGGGAGAGAATTCCCTATAATTTCTGGATGTGAAAACCAGTGGAGATTGTGAATGAGACTGAGTACAGCTGCACTCACAGGTGCTCCTCGTAAAGAAATTGTGTGCAGACTTACCCACCAACAGAATCACTCACTCTGAGCTCCAGCGCTGGGGCAGCAGCTAAAAAGGTGGCAGGGATAAATGGTGGGGAATTGAGTCGTCTGGCTTGGGATAGGGGCTGGAGAGGTGGCTTTCTCCTGGACAGGGGAGCTGGTGGAGGCCATTGTTTCTTTGTTGAGGTCCTCCCTTCCAGGTGCGCAAACACAGGCAGCCACCATATCTGAGTGTCTGCAGTTCGTTTGCCCCGCCCTGGAGGTTTGAGACCCCGCCCCCCCCCCAACTTCCAAGAACACCTGGGCTACTTCCAGCTGCTTTTTCATGCAGACTGCTTGCCTTGGCTCAAGATGCAGACTTTCCTAGACTCTCAAAGGTATGTGAGACCCAGACAAGCAGCATCTGGCTTTAGCATGTCCTGTGCCTCTGGCTGAGCAGCCCTAAGCCAGCACAAGCACCAGCCAGCCTAGGTTCATGACTTGGCCTCTCAAGACTCTTCCAAGCACAGCACAAGTGGCAGCCATCTGTGGATTTCTTTCTGGCTCCCACTGGCTGGCCCCAGGTGGGGCATGGGCTGTGGCTGAAGTAGACCTACAGAAGACCCCCTCCAAGGTGGTCCTGGGGCTGGTGCCCCCAGTGGCCAACTTCAAAATGAGCTGGAGCCATAGGATCAGACCCTGCACAACAACTCTTCCACTGTAGTCAAGGCCACTCCTCACAACCCAGTGAGCCCAAGGGTCAGTCCCTCACATTGATGTGCAGTTATCAACCAAGGCTCAACTACAGCAGAAGGGCACACACAACCCACACAAGGGACACACTTGGAGCATGTGGCTCAGGTGACCAGAAAGACTGTGCCTTGAACCTCACAGCACATCTACTAAATAAAGCCATTCTACTAAGACCGGAAGACATAGCAGTTCTACCTAATACATAGAAACAAACACAGGGAAGCAGCCAAAATGGGGAGACAAACGAACATGTTCCAAATAACAGAACAGAACAAAGCTCCAGAAAAAGAACTAAGTGAAATGGAGATAAGCAATCTATCAGATACAGAGTTCCAAACACTGGTTATAAGAATGAATGATCTCAGGGAGAACTTCAACAAAGAGATAGGAAGCATAAAAATGGAGATGAAAACCATAAAAAAGAACGAGTCAGAAATAAAGGGTACAATAATGGAAATGAAGAATATATTACAGGAAATCAACAGCAGATTAGATGAAGCTGAGAATCCAACCAGCGATATAGAAGATAAAGTAGTAGAAAACACCCAACCAGAACAGCAAAAAAAAAAAAAAAAAAGAATCCAAAAAATTGAGGAGAGTTTAAGGGGTCTCCAGGACAATATCAAGCATACTGACATTTGCATTCTAGGGGTACCAGAAGGAGAAGAGGGAAAGCAAGGAATTGAAAACCTATTTGAAGAACTGATGACAGAAAACTTCCCTAACCTGGTGAAGGAAATAGATATTCAAGCACAGGAAGCACACAGAGTCGCAAACAAGATGAACCCAAAGAGGCCAGCACAAACACACATGATAATTAAAATGCCAAAGATCAAATACAAAGAGAGAATCTTAAAAGCAGCAAGAGAAAAGCAGTTAGTTACCTATAAGGGTACCCCCATTAGGCTGTCAGCAGATTTCTCAACAGAAACTTTGCAGGCAATAAGGGAGTGGCAGGAAATATTCCAAGTGATGAAAACTAATGACACACAACCAAGAATGCTCTACCCAGCAAGGCTGTCATTTAGAATTGAAAGACAGATAAGGAGCTTCCCAGACAAGAAAAAGCTGAAGGAGTTCATCACCACCAAACCAGTATTACAAGGAATCTTAGAGGAACTTCTTTAAGATAGGAAGGGGGTTAAGGATGGGTGAAAGGGGAAGGGATTAAGAAGTACAAATTGGTTGTTATACAGTAATCATGGGGATGTAGGCTATAGCATAAGTAATATACTCAATAATATTGTAATAACGAGGTACGGTGCCAGATAGGTACTAGATCTCTCAAGGTGATAATTGGGAATGGGGATGGGGACAGGGTGAAAAAAGTGAAGGCATTAATCAATACAAATTTGTAGTTAATACTGTATGGGGAATATAATCAACAATGTTGTAAAGATCATGTAAGGTGCCAGATGAGCACTGGACTTATCAGGGGGATCACCTCATAGACTGTGTAGATGCCTGACCAATGCGCTATATACCCAAAGAGCTGAAGTAGAATAACACTGAATGTCAACTATTACTAAATATATATGCATATATATATATATATATATATATATATATATATATATATACATACATACACACAGGATGTGGTGCACAACATAGGGAAGATAGTCGATGGTATTGTAACAGTTATATAAATAAGATGTCAGAAGGGTAGTATCTTGAGGGGTTGGGTTATCACTTTCTGAGGGGTTTAAATGTCTATTACGTTGCTTTGTATACCTGTAACTAATTTAAAAAATGGAAAAACAAAACACCAACTCAACACAAGCTTTTCAATTCTATGGAGTAACATCACATAGCACATATTTAAGTTCCCTTTCTTCAAATGGTCCCCAATTCCAACCCAGTCTAAGTATATTTTTGGCTTTTTCCATGGCTACTTGAGTTCTAGGAGTTGGGAAGTCTTGAAATTTATTAAATAAACATCAACTTTGTTTCCCCCCCACCCCAGAGTCTCATTCTGGCATAGAAAAAGGAGAGAGAAAACCATTTTATTGGAAAAACTAATTTTTCTAGGTGTGGCACAGCCTCAACCTCATACAGAAGCAAGATGGCCCCATCAGCAAAACTAAATCTAAAACGTTTCTTCAAGTCTCCTGAGACAGATGAACTTTGAATTGCTAAGCATTCTCTTCCAATATACTCCCTATGCAGGCTAAGAATGAGAATAAAGGATTCACAAGACACTTGTTGGCACATCCTCAAGGGATTGGGACAAGCTGGGCTAATATCTATCATAAATCTAATCAAATGTTGACCTGAATATTGAATTTGACTTTGCTCCTGTCCATACCTGCAGAATGGAGATGCATCTCATGGTTGGAACGCTACCATCTGTTTTCATCAAATACTAGAGAACTGCCTCTGGTGCTTGCAAGTAATCAAACACTCCCTTGAGTGGTTACAATGTAATTTGTCATATTTCTTAAGAACGTAATAGAAAATAATGTGCCAGTTATATACTGCCTGATTAAATGATGGTGCATTCTGTAAAATATAGAAGGAAACAAAGTTTCCATGGGAGGGCACTCAAGTTAAAAAGGAAGTGTATCTTACTTTACAGAGAGGGAGAAATAATGGAGACTAAAATGGAAGGGATTCATATATAAGGTAACCCCAATTTTTTTATATTTCCTTAAATATTTTCAAAATTATGCATTTTTTTTGGGAAATAAAGGTGGGAAAAATTCAGTCACACTTTGAATTGTCAATTGAGGACAATAGGTTCAGAAGGTATTTTAAACTTTCTTCATACATTCAACATTCATTCAACAAATATAGAACCTATTTTGCACACAAAATATTGGACAATGTGCTTTGGGAAATACAAATGTTCATAACTCATTATCCCTGTCCTCAAAAGTTCTAACATTAAATAAAAACACGAGGTGATAGAGAAGACTAAGAGTGTAGTAATGATATAATGAATACTATAGTAAAAAAAAAAAGCACCGCTGGGAGTTGTTGGCAGGGTCAACTGATTTTAGACAAGGATATCAAAATCATTTAATGGGAAAAGAATGGCCTTTTCAACCAGTGGAGCTGAGGTAACTCAATATCCACAAGCAAAAGAATGAATTTGGACCATCACCTCACACTATATACAAAAATGTTAACTTAAAATGGAACAAAGACCTCAATATAAGGGCAAAAACTATAAAACTTTAAAAGGAAAACAAAGGAGTAAATCTTCATGATCTTGGATTAGGCAATAGTTTCTCAGATATGACACCAAAAAGCATAAGCAACCAAAGAAAACATAAATTGGACATCATCAAAATTAAAAGTGTTTGTGCGTCAAAGGATTCTACCAGGAAAGTGAAAAAGACAACTCACAGAATGGGGAAAAAACATTTACAAATCATTCATCTGATAAGAGACATGTGTCCAGAATATATGTGTGTAAATAACTCTTATAACTCAGCAATAAAAAGACAAATAAACCAATTTTAAAATGGGCCCAAATCTAAATAAACCTTTCTTCAATAAGCATATAAAAAGATGTTCATCATTAGTCATCAGAGAAATGCAAATAAAAATCACAATGAGATACCACATCACACCCAATCGGTTGACTATAAGCAACAAGACTATGATTGTGTTAGTGAGGATGTGGAGAAATTAGGACACTCATACATCACTGATGGGAATATAAAATGATACAGCCACTTTGGAAAACAGCTTGGCATTGCCTTATATAGTTAAACGTTAAGTTACCATATGTTTTCTACTCCTATGTATCTACCCAAGAGAAATGAAACATAAGTCTATACAAAAATTTATACAAGAATGTTCATAGAAGCACTATTCATGATATCCAAAAAGTGGAAACAATCCAAATGTCCATCAACTCATAAATGGATATACAAAATGTGATAATATCCGTACAAAATAATATTCAGCCTTAAATAAATGATGTACTGATAGATGCTACAAAATGTATGAATCTTGAAAATATTACGCTAAGTGAAAGAAGCCAGACACAAAAGCCCATGTATCATAGGATTCCATTTATTTGAAATGTCCAGAACAGGCAAATTCACAGAGAAAGAGTAGATTAATGGCTTCCAGGGGTTGGAGGCAGGGGTTGGGTGTGGGGAATGACGGGTAATAAGGTTTACTTCTGAGGTAATGAAAATATTTTTGAATTAGAAAGTGGTAAAGGTTACACAACATTGTGAATATACTAAAACCCACAGAATTATACATGTCAAAAGAATGAATTTTATGACTATTCACTCTTTATGACTATGACTAATTTTATGATCTATTGTGCACTATAGATCAATTTAAAGAATTCTTCCTTTTTTAAATTAAAGTTGATTGGGATGACAATTTTTAGTAAAGTTACCCAGATTTCAGGTGTACAATTCTGTATTACATCATCTATATCTCACATTGTGTGTTCACCACCCAGAGTCA
Organism: Rhinolophus sinicus; assembly: GCF_057876585.1. Classification (NCBI taxonomy): domain Eukaryota; kingdom Metazoa; phylum Chordata; class Mammalia; order Chiroptera; family Rhinolophidae; genus Rhinolophus; species Rhinolophus sinicus. The sequence goes on along the minus strand of NC_142518.1, from coordinate 70,265,846 downwards.
GTTCTCCTTCCATCACGATATATTTGACCCCGTTTACCCTCTACTACAACCCTCCTCCCCCCTTGTGTTGGAGAGGCTGTGGAGAATTCTTCCTTTTTCAAGTAAAATAAAGTTAGATTTGGAATTAATCTTAGAGTATAGGGCTGAATGATCTATTTTATTTTTTATTAAATTTATTAGGGTGACATTGGTTAAAAACATTATATAAGTTTGAAGTGTACAATTCTATATCTCATCTGCATATTACATTGTGTGTTCACCACCAATAGTCTAGTCTCCCTCTATAACCATATATATTTGACCCCCTTTATCCTCTTCATCCTGCCTCCAGCCCCCTTCCCCTCTGGCAACCACCCTTCTGTTGTCTGTGTCTATGAGTTTGTTGGTTTTATTTGTTCCTTTGTTTCCTGTTTTATATCCTACATATAAGTGAAATCATGTTGTTTTTGTCCTTTTCCATTAGACTTATTTCACTTAGCATGATACTCTCAAGAGCTATCCATGTTGCAAATGGCAGTATTTCATCCTTTCTTATGGCTGAGTAATATTCCAATGTATATATGTATCACTTCTTCTTTATCCAACCATCCATCAAAGGATACTTAGTTTTTTCCATGTCTTGGCAACTTTGAATAATGCTGCAATGCACATAGGGGTACATATATCTTTATGGATAAATGTTCTCAGATTTTTTGGGTTGATACCCAGAAGAGGGATTGCTGGGTCATGTGGTAATTCTATTCTTAACTTTTTGAGGAAACTCCATACTGTTTTTCATAGTGACTGTGCCAATTCACATTCCCACCAGCAGTGTATGAGGGTTCCTTTTCCTCCACAGCCTCTCCAACGCTTGTTATTACTTGTCTTGTTCACAATAGCCATTCTAGCAAGTGTGAAGTGGTATCTCATTGTGGTTTTGATTTGCATTTCCCTTACTGCTAGTGAATTTGAGCATCTTTTCATGTATCTGTTGGCCATTTGTAGATCTTAAGAAAAATGTTCAAGTCTTCTGTCCAATTTTTAATAGGATTGAATTATCTCTTTATATACATACACACACACACACACACACACACACATATATGGTTAATGTGTCTACAACTCAGAATTTACAAATGTAAACAAAGTTTTGCCATATTTACTTCACATTTTCTGTTTCTTTTTATATAAATAGGACATCACCAGTATAGTTAAAGCATTCCCTTATTTCTTCTTCCCCAGAGGTACCCACTATTCTGACATTGTTGTATAGCTGCACTATGCATGTTTTTTATAATTTTATTACTAATAAGTATAAATATTTTGTCTTTAAAATGGTCTCTGTCTTAGTCTGGTATCCCTAGAAAGCACAGCCTGAGCAAAATCTTATGTGCTACTGCCACTGTTTGGTAGTGTAATCCAGTGTAGCAGAACTAAGGGAAAAGGAGAGTGAAGCAGGGATAAAAAGAAAGCTAGGAGAGTGTATTGCTGAACTGGCCACTGCTTAGTATCAAGTGCAACTGATTGCTTGACTTCTAAGGACCATTTACCAAGAGACTGTATCAACTACAGTGACTCTGAAAAATAAACCTGGGAGAGGGGGAGGAGAAGAAGAAATTATCGGCCAGCAATAGTCTCCATTGGTCAGAGGCTTCTACAGAGTATGGTATCCTTCACACTTTTGGGTTATGTAGACAAGGGTATTGAGTTAATCCCACAGCATCTCATGCTTCAGTAGCAACAGGGAGGCCTCAAGGTGGGAGATAGGAGTCATGTAACACTGACAGGAAGCAAGGTCCTACCCTTGTAAATTTGGTGTGAGCCCAAACAGAATTAGTCCCCACAAGATTGCCTGGGGCAGAAAAGGTGTCTAAGAGCACTGAGAGACTTGTGAGCCAGGGAGGATCTGAAGTGCAGCATGAGAGTTGTCTCATGTAGTATCCTATGGTATTTGGCCATAAAAAGAAATGAGGCACTGATAATGCTAAGACATGGGTGAACCTTGAAAACATTATGCTAAGTGAAAGAAGCCAGACACAGAGGCCACATATTGTATGATTTCATTAATATGAAAATCCAGAAAAATCTTTGTAGACAGAAAGTAGATTAGCGGTTGCTAAGGGATGGAAAGGGAGGAAAGGGGGAGTGAGTACTAACGAATATGAGTTTTCTTTTTGGGGTGATGAAAATGTTCTGGAATTAAATAGTGGTGATGGTTGTACCAGTTATGAATATACTGAAAAATCACTGAATTCTGTAATTTAAAAGGGTGAATTGTATGGCATGTGAACTATAGCTCGTCTGTTATTTGAAAATAAAGTCAGATGTCCCAAGGCTTAAGGTCAGACAGCGAGTGTGTTATAACTGAGACTTATAGCCAAATTGGTTTGATTCTAAATCCTATTGTCTTAACAATCAACCAAACATGTGAACCTCTTTCTTTTGTAACATTACAGATTTTCAGGACAATGTTCTTCACTCCTATAGAATTCACCAATGTCAAACACCAAGTTTCTATCATTGTCTCTACATTTTCTCCTGAGTTTTGGTTAGTTTCTAACTGTGAACAACTCTGCCTGCATGACCTAGTGATGCCTCAAAATCAACATAAACTAATACAAATTTAACTTCAAAAAGATAAGTTTGAAAAACAATGAAAAGTTCATTGTCAGGAATAGTATCCATGTTTCCAGACCTCGGTCCAGTGAGTTTTCTACCACAACAGGATACTCAACTGAGATTTTGCCTCTGTTCATTTTAGTTCATTTATCTTCCTGGATATTAAGAATTACTGGTCATAATCCTCACTCTTATGATCCCTAAAGTATAAACAAACAAGTTCTCTTTCATGTATTTTGAATAGTAATACCTGAGCTAGTTGTTGCCAACAGAAGTGCTGATCATAGGTTGTGGAAGTAAAACGCTACGGCATGGGATCTATGTAAACCTCCTTTGCCCTGCAACACTCCAAATGTTAAATGAATGTACTAAATATTACATCTAAATATAACCCTATTGGTCCATAATAAAGAGAATATAATTTTTCAAATCTCCTGATTTCTTTGTATTTTTCAGGCAACATGCCATGATTATGGTAGGTGCTTAATCATTATTTGTTGTATGAATGAGGTTATATGGCGCAGACACATAGCTTTTAAATTCCCCTTATGAACTTTACGTGTGGCAGGGATGTGGTCTGTGGTCATGGAACAGAGCCAAGCTTACTATTGTAGGAAACCAAACCTAGAATACTGGCCTGATTAAGAACATGCTCTATTCTGCCAAGGTGGTGAGCCAAAAATGAAAAGTATAATATTGACACAGATTCATATATGTTATATAATCTGAAATTTTCAGTTGAGAAACATAGTTAGCATTGGACTATGGCAAATACTGTAGTTGATGCCTAATTTGCTAATTTCCTAATTACTGGACTTTTGACAATTGTTACACAGACTTACTTTTGGAGTCCTAAAATAATATTCTCTGGTATTATTAGGGCAATAACTAGTATATCTGGTAAAGTGAAATCAAGTCACTACTACTGGAAATCAACATAGATCATAAAAAGAGAAGAGACTTTCTATACAGCCATAGGTCTTTCTCATTCTTCTGAATTGAGAAACAACTTCATCTTGTATAGATTTAGTCAAAAACTCTTAATAGCCAGGTTTCCATTAATTGCTTCTAGGCAACATTTTAAGACAGTTTTTCTTTCAAGCAGTTTTTAGCTGCTGGTTGTGCTCAACTGGGCACACACATTTGCAAATCCTGATGTTTAAATTCTTACCTTAAAAATAGGGTTAGACTGTTCCAGGGGGTAATTAGGCATTTCCTCTGGGAGCAATGAGATAATGTATTCCAGGTCTGGGAACTAGGGACAGGGTAAGGGGAGGTGCACATTTGCCTGGTCCACTGGGTGAAGTTACCCCACTCCTGACTGTTATGGCTTGGCTTGGCAAAATCTTCACATTAAAACCCACAACCAATTGGGGAGCTTCCTTAAAAAAAAATCTGTGAGCACTAATTAAATGGAGGAATTCCTAGTTTCATTCCAACCAGGACCACACCATACCTAACGGGTCTTCTTTTGCAATGAGTTAGCTTGCTCCTCTTGAATATTGTAACATCAGAAATCTAATGAGAAAATAATAGTTTTTCTGGACATCTAAAGACTGTGAGAGACCTTGACCTTTTCACATTCCTCTTCTCTCCTTAGTATAAACTGGGAAACGCCGACTTATTTTTATCAGGGATAGTTTCATGTTTTGCTGCATCAGGTATCTTGGTTCTCTCCTATGTTATAATATTAACAAAGTACATTTTAGACCCCAAAGGGCCTACATCATTTCAGTCTCCTAGGTTAAATAACAAAGTTGACATATTTTTTTTTCTATGACTTACTTCAAATGTACCACAGACTTTTGCAGTCTTGCTAACAATTCCAGAATAGTCAACATAAAGCGTAAAGAAACCTTTACATGTGATTTAGAGAGGGTTTACATCACTCTCCAGGTTCAGGATGTCAGATGACAGCATCTGGTTTACCAATACACAGCCGAAAGTTTACTGGGGAAAGAGAAAGATTAGAATGGAGAAGTAGGGAGATACAGGCCCAGATGGGAAAAAATAAAAAGTTATTCATATTACCATCTTAAAAAAACAGAGTTTCTTTTAAAAAAAGAAGCAAAGATGATATAAGCACACATTGAAGGTCACAAATAACACAGAAGGGCATTGGTTTCCCACATTATGGAGATAAAGTGTTTTCAATTATATCACTAAAATGAAGCTGGATTTTTTTCATAGATAATGTCAACAAATCTCCAGTTAACACAAAGGCAGTTTTTCATTCTCTTTCTATAAGTAACAATCTGCAGGATTCAATATTTCATTAAAAAGCATTTATTCTATCCATGTAAATACACATATCCAGACAAACATCCACATTTCTTTTCTATTTCCCCATTACTTTGTCAGCACTTCTCTCTCTCTCTCTTCCATTGTTTCAGTCAGGGTGGATTTTTTTTTTTTTTTTTTTAAATATTTTGTTGAAATAGAACATATATTCAGAAAAATGCACAAACCTTAAGGAGATAGATGGACAGATATAGATATTAATAAATGTACTACCACCCAAAGAAGATATATAGTATTAGGTGGGTGCAAAAGTAATTGTGGTTTAAAAGGTTAAAAATAATTGCAAAGAACACACTTACTTTTGCACCAACCTAATATTACCAGCATTCAAGAGGGCTCCATTGTGGCTTGTACACCCTTCTAGTCAGAACCCCTAAAAGGGAAATAACATCTTGACATCTATTATCAATACTAATTTTATCTCTTTTGAACTTCATGTAAATATGATCATACAAGACGTATTCATTTGTGTCTTCCTTCTTTTGCTCTATATTTTATGTCTGTGAGATTTATCTATGTTGTTGGGTTTAAGTAGCTTATTCTTTTTAATTGTTGTTTAGTATTCCACCAATTAATATACTGCAATTTATTCATTATTTGTTGAATCCAATTTTGCTTGTTGTGAATGAAGATACTACCGGCATTTATGTCCCTGACTTTTAATGCAGGCATGGGATCATTTCTCTTGGGTAGGAGTAATACCACTACGTCATGGAATATGTGTATGACTGGCATTCAAAAATGTTGCCAGTTTTTCTAAGTGGCTATGCCAGTTTACACTTCCCCTGGCAGTGCATGAGAATTCAAGCTGTTCAACATTTTCCCAATACTTCGTGTTATCAATGTTTTAAATTTCATCTATTCTGGTGTGTGTATAGTGGTTAGTTGTGCTTTTAATTTGCATTTCCCCAATGACTAATAATAGTGAACATCTTTTCATATGCTTGTTGGCTATTTGAAGTCATCTTTTGTAAAGTGTCTGCTCAAATTTTTTACCTAATTTTAAAAAATTGAGCATTCTCTCTTTCTCATACTGATATGAGAGGGTTCCTTATATATTCTTTACATATAATACTGAAAGTCTTTTGTCAGATACATGTATTGCAAATATCTTCTCCCACTCAGTGCCTTGCCTTTTTACTCACATAATAGTGTCTCTTGATAAACGTAATTTAAAAAAAATTTAATGAACTTCAATTTCCAATACTTTCTCTTAAGATTCAGTGCTTTTTGTGTCCTGTTTAAGCAATATTTGCCTAACACAAGGTCATAAAGACATTTACTTACAATGTATTACCTTTCAGAGTTTTATTGTTTTGCCATTTGAATTCAAATATAAAACTTATTTGGAATTGTTTTCGCATATGATGTGAGGTAGAAATCAAGGCACATTTGTTTTCAACATGGATATCCTAATAACCCAGGTCTATTTATTGAAAAGATCATCCCTTTCCCCTCAGCATTTCAGTGCCATCTTTGTCATAAATTAGGTGGCCTTATATGAGGTATGATCAAAAGATATGGTGAATGTGTAAATTTAAAAAAAATTATTACAGTAAAAGACACATTGCCATTAATCCCTCTCAAAATACTCCCCCTTGCTTCAAACACATTTATCTCACCATTCTTGCCACTTTCTGAAGCAATTCTGGAAGTTCTATTTTGTGAGTGTCTTTAGTTGCTCTGTCATGGCTGCCTTGATGTCCTGAATTGATTCAAAACGTTTACCTTTCATGGTCATTGTGACTGGGGAAGAGCCAGAAGTCGCACGGGGTCAGATGGGGTGAATAAGGTGGATGAGGACACACTGTAATATTTTTATTTGACAGAAATTGTGATATACCAGAAGTGATGTGTGACACAGGGCCTTTCCCACTATGATCCCAAAATATGGTGAAAGCTGCTGCCGAGTGCCATCCCACAGAAAGGTAGGGATCTTCAATATGGGAAGTGGTGCATCAAACCTTAGTAACAGTGTGTGACATGTTTCAACTTGTTCAGTGCAGTCAGTCGATGTGAGTCACTGTTGAGAGAAGGTGTGTTTTAAAGTGTGCCATAAATTATCCTCCATCATGACAAGACTCCGTGTCACACATCACTTCTGGTATGGCAATTTCTGTCAAATGAAAACATTACGGTGTGTCCTCATCCACCTTAGTCACCGGATCTGGCCCCATGTGACTTCTGGGTCTTCCTGAAAGGCAAAATGACTCAGGACATTGAGGTAGCCATGACAGGGCAACTAAAGGCACTCAAGAAAGAGGACTTACAGAACCGCTTCAGAAAGTGGCAAGAAAGATGGGATAAGTGTGTTGAAAGTGAGGGGGAGTATTTTGAGGGATATTAATGGCAATGTGTCTTTTACTGTAACAAATTTTTATTTAAACATTCACCGTATTGTTTGATCACACCTCATATGTTTGGGTATGTTTCTGGACTCTGTCTGCTGTTTACTTGCTCTCTTTGTCTGTCCTTGCACTAATACCTCAGTGTTTTAATCATTGTAACTTTATAAATACTCCTATTGTGTTGTGTAAAGTTTCCCAACTTTTCCTTCTTTAAGTTTCTCTTATCCATTCTTGGCCCTTTTCATTTATGTATCCATTTAGTAAATTAGATATTGCCACATAATCCTCTGGGTTTTTTATAGTGATATTTTTTGGTCTATAAACCAATTTTTAAGAATATATATACTTTTAATATTGACATTTATAAATCATAAACATGGTAATGCCCCTCTATTTATTTATTTATTTATTTATTTATTATTTTTTTTTTTTATTATTTTTTTTTTTAACTTTTTAATTAGAATTTATTTTTTAGAGTCGTTTTAGGTTCACAGCAAATTTGAACAGAAAGCATAGCGTTTCCATATATTCCCCACCCCCACACATGCACAGCAGGTCTATTTTTATAGCACCTACATAATTTCTATGAACGTGGGGGTGGGGAGAGACCTGCAGCCTGGGCTACCATCTCGAGACCAGGAGTTCATCCCCTGGGCAGTGAGAAACCCAGCGTCTCTCCCAATACCTCAAAGATTCCTGGATACAGATTTGAAGCCTCTATGTTTTGTCCATTTTCTTCCCGGAATGTCCTCTGGGGACTGCCTCACCTCACTGGGCACTTCCCCAATTTCTTCCCTTCCTCGGAGCGCCAGGACCTCTATTTATTTATAATCTTTATTACTCTCAAAATTCTTTGTAGTTTTCTATGTAGAGAACTATTTTTATTTTTATTTTTTTTTACAAGTATAAGTATGTGATGGTTTCTGATGCTACTATAAATGTTATTGTTTCTTAAATTTTCATTTTTTAATTATTTGTTGTTCATATGTTAAAATAAAATTGCATTGTATAACTTCACCTTATAATCAGCAACCACGTTAAATTCATTTTTTGATTCTAGTATTTTATCTATAGATCTAAAAAATTCTACGTATACAATTATATCGTCTAAAAAATCACAATACTATTTGTTTCTTTCCAATTTTTATATTTTTTCTTTTCCTTGCCTTATTTTACTGACCAAGACCTGTACGATAATGTGAAATAAAACTTAAATGTTAAATTTAACAGGAAATTTAGCAATAAAATAGGGAAAGAAATGTGAACATCCTGATCTCATTCCCAACCACAGGGGAACTACTCCATATTTCACAATTAACAATTATTAACAATTATTAACAATTATTTAGTATAGTTCATTGCAGTTGTCCTTTATTAGATTAAGGAGAATCTCTTCCATACTTAATTTGCTAAGAATGATCATGAATCTGCATTGAATTTTTTTCTACATCTACTGAAATCATTTAGTATTTTTACCCTCTTTATTCTATTATTATAATGAATTGCATTACTTTTTTTTGAATGCTAAGCTAACCTTACATTCCTGGAATAAACCCAAATTGGTTGTAATGTATCATCATGTATATACATATTGCTAAAATTAATGTGCTACTATTTTGTGTAGAAATTTTTGTTTATGTCTATGATAGAAATGGTTTTTATTATTCTCTTGTAGTAATGTTCTTGTTTTCATGCCAAGGTTATACTAACAGCATAAAAGAAATTATGAAATGTTTACTCTTTTTCAGTCTTCTGAGCTTGAATAACAGTGATATTATTTTTTCCTTAAAGGCTTAGAAGAATTCACCACTTACCATCCAGGTCTGTTTTTCTTTTCTTTTTCCTTTCTCTCTCTCTCTCTCTCTCTCTCTCTCTCTCTCTCTCTCTCTCTCTCTCTCTTTCTTTCTTTCTTTGTTTCTTAAGTAAGGTTTTAAATTATGACTTACTGTTTTAAAACAAGTATACAAAAATTAAATTTCAAAAATTTCTTCTTGTGGACGTTTCGTTAAGTTGTGTTTTTCAAGGATTTGTACACTTCATCCAAAATTTCAAAATCTTGGGCATAAAGTTCTTCATAATATTTTAACAATATTTTAATTATCTATAAAGCATATCATCCTAATTGGTAATTTATATTTCCTTTTTTTTTTCTTGATCAGCCTTGGTAAAGGTTTATCAATTTTATTAATCTTTTCAGAAAATCAAACTTTAACTTTATTGGTTTTCTTCATTTATGATTATTTTCTATTTCACTTACTTTAACTCTTATTGCTTATAAATTTCCTTACTTTTACTCTTCTTTGAGCATCTTGAGATGGATAATGAGAGCATTGATTTTATTATTTCTTTTTTGCTAATAGATGCATCTTTAAGCTGTAAATGTCCTTATAATTATTGCTTTAGCCTTATTTGTAAGTTTTAGCCTTACTTGAAGTTTTAAAGCCTTATTTGAAGTTTATTATTTTTAAATTTTTGTTTCATTTTAAAATGTTTCACTTAATTTCCAAACATTTGGGGATTTTCTAGTTTAATTCCACTGTGCTAAAGAACATACTTATGATTTCAGTCCTTAGAAGTTCATTAAGATTTCCCTTATGTCCCAGCATAAGATTTATTTTGGTAAATATTAATGAGCATTTGATAAAATGGGTGTGCATGCTGTAATTGTTGAGCACAGTTTACTATATGTGTCAATTAGTTCAAGTTGCCACTGTTTCACTCAGATGTTCTATGTACTTACTGAGTTTTCTCTTTTTTAATCAGTTATTAGTTTTTTTGAGAGAAGTATCTCAAAGTATAAACTATGATTGTGATTTCAATTATGCCAATTTTTGCTTTGTACCTGTTGAGGCTATTAGGTTATTTAGAATTCAAGAACATCTCTTTGTTCTTCTGGCTGGGTTGACCTTTTTATTTTATCATTATGAGATGTACCTTTATCTTTAGTACTAATATGTCTTGCCTTAGAGTTGTTCTGGTCTGATATTAGTATAAGTATACCAGCTTTCTTTTGGCCAGTATTTGCGTGGTATACTTTTTCTGGACCTCTACTTTAAATCTTTCTGTCTTCCATTGAAGTTGTGTTTGTTAAGTTAATTAATTATATGCTATCTGTCACAGTGTACTAAAATTAACTCAAAATGGACCAAAAACCTAAAAAATAAACTGCATAGAAGAAAACATAGGTACGAAACTTATGGACCTTGTGTTCAAAGAGTGTTTTATGAATTTGACCTCAAAGGCATGGTAAGTAAAAGCTAAAATAAATGAATGGGATTATATCAAACTAAAAGGCTTCTACACAGCAAAAGAGACCATCAACAAAATAAATAGGCAACCAACTGAGCGGGAGACGATTTTTGCAAACAATGCCTATGAGATGGTGTTCATACCTAAAATCTGCAAGGAACTCATACAACTCAACAACAACAACAAAACAAATAATCCAATTAAAAAATGGGCAGAGGACCTGAATAGACATTTTTCCAAGGAGGACATACAAATGGCCAATAGACATATGAAAAGATGCTCATTAATCATCAGAGAAATGCAAATAAAGAAAACACAATGAGATATCACCTCACCCCAGTCAGAATGGCTATCATCAACAAGACAAATAGTAATAAGTGTTGGAGAGGCTGTGGAGAAAAAGGAACCCTCATACACTGTTGGTGGGAATACAGATTGGTGCAGCCGATATGGAAGGCAGTGTGGAGGTTCCTCAAAAAAAATTAAGAATAGAATTATCGTATGACCCAGCAATCCCTCTCCTGGGTGTCTACCCAAAAAAATCTGAAAATATTTATCTGTAAAGATATATGTGCTCCGATGTTCATTGCAGCTTTATTTACAGTGGCCAAGACATGGAAACAACAAAAGTGTCCTTTGATAGATAATTGGATAAAGAAATTGTGGTATACATACACAATGGAATACTATTCTGACATAATAAAAATGAAATAGTGTCATTTGCGACAACATGGATGGAACTTGAGATTATTATGCTAAGAGAAATAAGTCAGACAGAAAAAGTTGAGAACCATATGATTTCACTCATATGTGGCATATAAAACTGGAAACAACAAAAGAACAAGACAAACAAGTAAAGAAACAAAATCTCATAGACACAGACAATAGCTTAGTGGTTACCAGAGGGTAAGGGGGGAGAGGGGTGGTAGATGAGGGTAAAAGGGATTAAATATATGGTGACGGAAAGAGAACTGACTCTGGGTAGTGAACACACAATGTGATATATAGATGATGTATTACAGAATTGTAGACCTGAACTCTAGGTAACTTTGGTAACACTTGTCACCCCAATAAACTTTAATTTGAAAAAAAAATTGTGTTGTTTTAAGCTGCTAACTTTGTGTTATTGTGGTATTCAGCAATATGAAACTGATATACCATTTATTTCCTCAAACCCTATGTACCAGCCAATGAGAACTACTAGTTGTGCTGATTTTGATATGCTCTTTTACACATTCGTGTGTTTATAGATATTGTTCCTTTCACATTAATTGCCCTTCCTTAGGTTTTCTGCCTGCAAAAGTTCCACTCATACTTTCTTATCCACCTCAAGCTTCTACTCTGCTATTAAGACTTCATGACCCATTTGACATCCTTTGTGCCACCACTGCACCTATTTTTTAAACACTCCCCTAGCAGTTATCACACTGTACCGCATTGGTTGTCTACATACTTTATTCATTTATGCATTCCATGAGGTCAAGGAATCTGATTCAGGTTTTTATTGCCAACCCAGCCTAACTTAATGCCTAGCTAGAATAGAGACTTAATAAATATGTGCTAAATGAATAGATTTACATTTGGTTATTACACTGATTCTTCTTGTTAATTTACAGCTATCTCCTTCTAAATGTAGACCATATTTGATTTGCCATTTGTTGTAAATGTACTCTTTTGAGATGTGAGAGTGTACATTTGGAACTGGGAATGGGATTAATAGCCTTGGAGAAAGAACGTATATTCTTCCACTCTACCTCCTTCATGATTTTATGTATTAATCATATCCTCCCTCTCTCAGCCTTTGGGTTTTCCTTTCTAAAAGGATCTTGTCTTCTTATTCACATGTTTCCTAACTACTCCAATTCTATTCTGGAGCTTCAAAAACTGTGTAATTCCTAATAATAAAAGGTTACAGAATAAAAGATCCTTTTCGTGATCTTCAAGTTATTGATAATTCTTCAATTACAAGACGATATCTTCTCTTGCAGTCTTCTTTTACTGACAGGGCCTTTGCGTTAAGTGGCTTCAAAGCATTTGACTTAAAAGCAACTTGTTTAAATATCAAGCATTCCCAAAACAACGTCAGGGAAATCTCCTACAATTGTGTATTTCCCTACCCACACTGTTTCACTAACTGAGTTAGGGAAAAGTCAAAGATCAGAAAAGACAAGTTCCCAAAGTGCCATGTTCTTTCTTCACAATTTAATTGAGAACCATAGATCAAATACTCTAAGTGCTATGCCAGGCTGGTATGATCTATACCATTATGACTACTATTGAAGCTCTTACTTATTAGTCTGTTCCTTGAAGATGGTATAAACATCTTGATTTACCTTCTGGGGAATTTATAGGATGTGGGAAAGGGAATTGAAGAGCATAAAAATCATAGTATCGCAAATAAATCATTTTTTGGATTCATTAACTACTCCCAAATCTTCTTTAAGCTTGCTCCAAACTCAGTATTTGCATGAACTTGACAATTTTAAGTTCAAGGTCACAGTCTTAGACCAGAGTATGCATTATGACCAACAGAGAAACAGTGAACACTTTCTCACAGATTCCCATTATACATGTGTAGTTTATATGATAGTCATGATTTATGTTTTTCTCATTACTATATAAAAGTATTGATAAACGTGGTTCCCTGATATGAAATTGAAACATACTTATTCAATGCAAATAGCTACTTCCCAGTAAACACGATAGATTAAAAACACACTTTTTTCCTTATCTCCTTTCTAAAACCACACTAAATTGACAATAAATAAACATGCACAAACAGAACAGCAAAGAAGATACTAGCAAACAATAAATGTCAACAGAATTTTAGAAGCTGGAAAACAAATAAATAGTAACTGACATAGTGTACTGAACAAATTGAAAACTTAAACCATGTCAGGAAATCAGCAGGAAACAAGCCTATTTTCCCCCATGCAACTCCTGAAACATACAGATATTGAAGACATCAGGTACCTCTGAAGACAGGGCATGAGGTGGTGTGGCTGAAAATAGGAGTGGTGGAAAGCCTAGCATAAAACAAAACAGAAACTACCTCATAGATACAGACAACAGAATGGCGGTTACCAGAAGGGAAGGAGGTAAGGGGAGGACGAGATGGGTAAAGGGGATCAAATATATGGTAATGAATGGAAACTAGACTTTGGTGGCGAGCACACAATGGAATATACAGATGTCAAATTATAATGTTGTATACCTAAAATTAATATAATGTAATTAACCAATATTACCTCAATAAAAATATTTTAAAAATAATTTTAAAAAGGATTTTTTGAGACATCCTCATGCCCTCCCTTAATCTTTAGCCAGGTATTGCACAGGGTGAGAACTGTGTGAACTATAATGAGACCTCACACTTGAAAACCAAGGGGTGAGGGTCCCATTGACTATATTGTAGTGGGGTCAGTGTTGGTGAAATCAGGTAGTCCACCTAACACACTGAGATATTTGGACAAAACAGGAAGAAGTAATACATCTGAGAAATAATTTAAAGCCCATGCATGAAAAATGAACTTAATGACCAAGAGGATATGTATCAATTCCAAAGCAATCTGAAGAGAAATCAACAAGCTGTATAAGGGTGCAGCAAAACAAAAGAAACTAACATCTGGGAATGCAAGTAATTCTCACTGCAATACAAACAAAACGGGTCTTTTTGTCTGGTTCACCAATGGTTCCTTAGAAAAGAATGCTCCAAAAGTATCAAATACATATGGTGGGGAGGAAAGGACTCAACAGAAGAAAAAATCCTCAGAGAAAGTACTAACTAGCATTGGTCCTAGAAAGCAGGAGAGAAAACAGGGTAGCTAGTGTTGGTGCCTTATTGACCCATCTGATCTACCTTTCTGGGTGAAACCTCTAAAGATTGACTTCTCCCTGAAAAATTTAGTTGCATTTTTGTAACACTTTATTTACACTTAGTTTTTAGTTTAGTTCTGGTTTTAGTTAAGTGTCAGTCTTAACAGCTCTACCAGTAGTTAACTCTAATTGTACTCCGTCTCCACTCCTAATGATATTTTTTAATTGGGAGGGGCCTGAGTTTTGGTATTTTTTCAAATGCTCCATAGGTGATTCTTAGTGTTGACTAGAAGCAGGAAAATTCAATTAAGTGATACTTTTCAGTGAAGGTACGGTAGGCCAAAGCACAAGTTCAATTAATATAAAAATTCTTCCATAGATTTATATTTTGTAAAGCATGTTACTAGATAACAAATAACCACTTTTTATTTAAATAATAGCTCCTAGAAGATAAACCCTGTCTTTTCTTTTTCTCCTTACCTTAGAATCTAGCACAACTGGGAAACAATATATATATGTTTTTAATGTAGCTCCTTTTAGATGCGTTCTGAAAGAGATCTACTTTATGTCAAATGCTCAGGAGTAAATATTGTTATATCAACATTACAGTGGAACCCAAAGGCTTTTAAACATCCACTATAATATATGTAATAGACACTGTGAGGTTCATTTGTTGGAAGCATAAAAATATTCCACTTGCTTTTAAAAGCCACATCATGGTTCAAAAGAAAAATACACTCACGATAGACATTCATGATATTTTTTAAACAGTTACAAAGGCTTCTGTTCCAGAAAACTGTTACTATTATGACTATTACATAAAGCAGATGCTGAAAATTATTTCTGTCTTAATAAATCTATACCAGTGTTATGAGAAATTCGAAATCACTGCTTCTTTGCTGTGAGAAATGCTGTTTTCTCATCTTTGTCAGGCCACTCTTGCCTGTAGTAGCTAATTCTCAGGATTCCTTTTTAGCAGCGCCATTAATTCCCAAGTGGCATTCCCCATGCAGAGGTAGGAAAAGGGAATCCCAGACTAAAATCAAGAGGTTTTTCTTCCTATTGATGCTCAGTAAATATTTGTTGAGTGAATGAAACTAATCCCTCTTCTTCCTATCCTTTTCTCATCAGGTTCTGCCCTTTGTCTACATTCAGAACAAATAATAAACATATAGATGTTATTTTTATTTAATACACATTTATTACGCTGAGGGAATTGTGAATATATATTATTCACACATTTTAGGGTTGAGGGTCACAGTTCCTTTCTAAGTCTAAAAAGCAGATGATTATATCATAAAAGGGTTGTTATCATCAATCATCATCATTATCATTTTAATCTTTATCTTGAGGCAACTAGGCCATTATTTAAGCAAACAACAAAAGATAGAAATCCAGATTTTTCAAAACTGATTGATTAGAGGCAAGTATTCTCAAATTTACAGTAAGATTCACCACAGGATTCTTCAACTCAGCACTTCTCCAGCTTTAGTTTGCATCAGAATTACCGGGGTGGGTGTGGGGAGTCATGTAAAACACATATTGCTGGGTCTTGCCCCCAAGTTTTTGTTTCTGTAGGTTTAGGATGGGGTCCAATAACGTGCATCTCTAACAAATTGTCAGATCATTCTGATGCTGCTGGGACCACACTTTGACTAAAATTCAATTAATATAAAAGTTCTTCCATAGATTTATGTCTTGTAAAGTATGTTACTAGATAATAAACAATCACCTGCTTTTATTTATTGGGGTGACAATTGTTAGTAAAATTACATAGATTTCAGGTGTACAATTCTGTATTACATCATCTATAAATCCCATTGTGTGTTCATCACCCAGAGTCAGTTCTCCTTCCATCACCATATATTTGATCCCCCTTACCCTCATCTCCCAATCCCCACACCCCTTACCCTCTGGTAACCACTAAACTACTGGCTGTGTCTATGAGTTTTTGTTTCTCATTTGTTTGTCTTGTTCTTTTGTTGTTTTTTTTATATACCACATATCAGTGAAATCATATGGTTCTCTGCTTTTTCTGTCTGACTTATTTCGCTTAGCATTGTACTCTCAAGATCCATCCATGTTGTCACAAATGTTCCTATATCATCTTTTCTTACCACCGAATAGTATTCCATTGTGTATATATACCACAACTTCTTTATCCATTCATCTACCAAAGGACATTTTGGTTGTTTCCATGTCTTGGCCACTATAAACAAAGCTGCAATGAACATTGGAGCACACGTGTCTTTATGGATAAATGTTTTCAGATTTTTTGGGTAGATACCCAGGAGAGTGATTGCTGGGTCATACGGTAATTCTATTCGTAATTTTTTGAGGAACCTCCACACTGCCTTCCATAACGGCTGCACCAGTCTGCATTCCCACCAACAGTGTATGAGGGTTCCTTTTTCTCCACAGCCTCTCCAACACTTGTTACTATTTGTCTTGTTGATGACAGCCATTCTGACTGGGGTAAGGTGGTATCTCTTTGTGGTTTTAATTTGCATTTCTCTGATGATTAGTGATGTTGAGCATTTTTTCATATGTCTGTTTGCCATTTGTATGTTCTCTTTGGAGAAATGTCTCTTCAGGTCGTCTTCCCATCTTTCAATTGGGTTGTTGAACAATCACCTTTTATTTAAAAATAATACCTGAAGTGTTAAAGTACTAAATAGTATGGATCTGAGGAGCTTCCTTCAATTAAGATGTTAAAAATTATATTATGCTGTAAGAAGTGGATACTTTCTTATAATAAAAATTTTGGTATTGCTTTTGTAATAAATGTTTATTATTAAAAATTGAGAAAATATAGATAAGCGAAAAGAAGACTATAAAAATTACCATGGTAATCTTATACCATTAATTCCTTTTATATATCTGTCCAGATGTTTTTCGTTGCCAATAACTATATAGTATTTTCTAAGGCACTTGCAACGTGCATGTTTTGTGACTTTTTTTTCTCATTTAACAATATAGAATGAATATCCTAGCATGCATTGATATGTCATTCTATAAAATCATTTTAAATGGTTGTATAGTGTTGCACGGGTATGCCACAATGTATCTAGTCTACTTTTATTGGATACATCATTTTCATTCTTATAAATAACATTGGGATGCAAATGAGGTAAAAAGCCATCAGAAATTTGACCAGCAGTTCCTGGGCTCACTATCCTCCTGCTGATTCCTTTCTAACAAACCTCACTCCTAAATAATTACTCTCCAACTTCAACTTCCAGTGACACTTCTAAACTTCAGAGTGTATGAGAAACACCTGGTCAGTCTTGTGTATTTGTTTGTTTTTAATGAAGGTACACAGGCCCTAATTTCACAGAGTCTGATTCAGCAGGACTGATGTGGGACCTAGGGATCTGCATTTACAACAAGCTCCCCAGGTGATTCTATTGAAGGTTGTCTCTATTTTGAGAAACACTGCTTTGGTCCTTATGTCACATTTAAAATAAATTCAATAGTATTTTTCATTTACCTGCACACACTGCTCAAAGAAATGCTCTGAAATAAACAAATGCAGAAAATTTATCACTCTGAACCAAATTTCTACTCCCAGTAGCCAAAAGCTATTTTTAAAATCCCTGTAGTTCTTATCACAACAAACCTAATATTTTAGGACATGATTTCATCCCTAATGCATTTTTAAAGGAGAAACATGGTTAGTGTTTTGCATGTTGCCAACAGAAGGCTCCACTTTGCAGCTGATATAAAGACCTAATTTCCCCAGACATGAATGGTGTTTGCAAAATTCTGAATAACCTCTCTATCCACTGTCACAGGCTGCTCAGTTGGCTGAACTGCCCTCACCAGTCCATTACTTTTCATGTGCATTACTCAGGGCTGGGGCTTGTAGGATTATGCCTGAAAGGGCTAAGCAGTTTTGGTGAGACTCCCTTAATGTTGCTTAAAATTCTATCCACAAATCCACTGCAGTTAATCAGCCTTTCTAGTGGCAGTTGACAGGAAACAGACAATCCAGATATATAAGCTGCCCAGAGCAAACAGAACAGTACATAGACCATCCAGTTTGTTCAGCGGCCTGAAGTGATAAGCCACAAAGAAACAGATATTCCGAAATTCTGATGAAACCTTGTGAAATATTCCACAGTGTCAGGACAACATTCCTGCTCCCACTTCTGAAGGGAGACAAAAGGCATTTGAACACTGTGCTTCGGCCTAGAAAATCAAAGGTGACTACTAGACATTATTATCTTCCAAGAATTATTTTAAAACCTTAGAAAACTCTCTTTCCTGTGGTTGATGGCTTTCAGCCTGAATGCAAACAAAATAAACCATTTATTAACACACTGAGCCTTGCCACAAAAAGCAGAAAGCAAGGCTACACACAGTCTTGTATCACAGTCTGTATTGCTTTTCAGATGAACTACCTCATACTGATTTTTCTCTTATTCTGAACCTAACCAGCCCTAGTAGATAGAGTCTTACTCTTACTACCCTCAGTGCTTATAGAATGTGTCGGAATTTGTTTTCTAGTTCTTTCAAGAGTATATACTATAAGATGTCTGATTAGAAGGATTATGCCTTCCACTTCTTTTGTGTCTCCACTAGCACAGTCACAGGTACATGGTACTTGCATAATGAATTAATGAATTTGTACCACACACATGTATGGATGCACGCCCTTGTTCTATAACCTTTTGTGGGTGTTTTTTTTGAACTGTAAAATTACTTTGCATGATGGTAAATAATGGACTTTAATCTGAGCCAGTGGACTCAGGATTTATTTGCAATAAGTTAATGTCATCAGCCCAGCATGCTTGGTCCTAATATGCTTTACCATATTTGCTGATAGACACACATATAGGAAATAAGTATTTTTCCCTACTTCTAAAAGGACGGCAATCCTGAAATGAAATGTAGGCACTACTTGAAAGCCACCAAGTAATATAGTATCTATACGTAAGTCTCATTGTCATACTGATTCACCTGTATCACGCTTCACACACATTTTCACAAATTAATACTTATACGAGTCCACCAGGGAAAAGACAGGATTGTCTTTTAAAACTATAATTATGGGTCTAGAGGCAGAAAGAGACGTAGTAGAGTAGAAAGTGTGCAGAACTGTGACTCAAGAGAAAGCGTTCCATTCCCAGATGGACAAGTGACCTTGAGCAAGTCATATTCCCTTTCTGGGCTTCAGTATTCTCCCCTGTGAAATGAAGAATGTTGGACTACATTTAGTCACTCAATATATATTTAATGCCTACAGAGCCCTCTCCTGGGTGTTAGGAATATAGCAGAGAACAAGAAAAATTCCTGTCCTCCTGGAGCTTACATTCTAATGAGGGAGAAAGACAGTGAACTTCTAAATGATTTGAAAGTGATAATTTTAGATACTGGTAAGTGATATGAAGACAAATGAAGAAGTTTAAGGGGATATAGAGGGACGATAGGAGAGAGGGAGAATGATGAAATGGTGTCTATGTAGAGTGGGGAAGACCTCTCTGAGGTGATATCTGAACAGAGGCCTGAATGACGAGAAAAAGATTACTGTGCAAGCTGGAGGAAGAGTATTTCAGGTAGAGGGAACAGAAAATGTAAAACCTCTGAGCTGGAAGCAAGTTTATATTTTTTTCAAATAACAAGAAGGTCAGTATGTCTACAGTGGAATAACCGAAGAGGAGAGCAGTAGGAGATGGGGTTGAAGAGGTAGGTGGAGGCCAGTTCAGGCAGGAACTTGTAGATCATAGCAAGAGGGCTACATTTTATTTCGTGCATCATGGAAAGTCTTTAGAGGGTTTTGATCCAGAAATGACATGACCCAATATATTGTGGTAAAGATAAGAGTGGGAAGATGAGTAAGGAAGTCACTAAAGCCAGAGGTGTTTTTGCCTATGATGATGATAGTAGGTACAGAGAAAATAAAACAGATATGGGATATATTTAACAAGCAGAGTCAACAGGACTTGCCAACTGCTTCATTAGATATGGGATATGAGGAGGAAAGGAGGAAGTACAGATAACTCTTAGAGTTTGAACCTGAGCAATAATTATCTCGTGGTTCTTGTTTCAGGCATTCACCTATATTCATAACTGAGATTCATCTATCCTTTTTTTATTCTTTCCTTTCATGGTTTTATGATCAAGATTATACTAGTCTCATGAAGTAAGTTGAGGAGCTTTATTTCTTTTTTCTGAAATTGTTAATGTAATTTGGATTGTTTATCCTTGAAAGTTAGGGAAAATCATCTCATCACCTGAACCTGGAGTTTCTTTTTGGAGGGAGGGTTAATTTTTATTACCAATTCAATACATTTAAGCATATTGGCTTATGAAAGTTTTCAATTTCTTGAGAGAATTTTGATAAATTGTATAGTCTCTTAATATGTACTTTTCATTTATGTGTTTATTTTATTGGCATAAAGTGGTTCCATTATACTCTATTTTGATTTTTTCAAATCTTTATTTTATCTATCATTATATTGTCATTTCCATTCCTAATATTACTTGCATGTGTCTTTCTCCCCTTTTTTTAATTTCCTAGCTCAATAAGCCTCATGATTAGCCTTAGAAGTAGAAGGCTGTAAGGAAAATGATTTAGAGAAGATATGAAAATATATCAGTTTAATAGAACAACCCCAATAATTTCCATTCTTTTGGTGTAGAGGGCTCATAAATTAGATGTGTGGGTGGGTATGTAGGATGGGATGCTGTGAGAACGGGGAGAAATATATATATATACATATATATATATATATATATATATATATATATTCATATATATACGAATATGTGTGTGTGTGTATATATGTATATATATATATATATATATATATATATATATATTCATATATATACGAATATGTGTGTGTGTATATATATATATATATATGTGCGTGTGTGTATATATACATATATATATGTGTGTGTGTGTGTGTGTGTATATATATAACTAAAGAGAAGAAAAAAAAAACCCAAGATATCACTTTATCAGGTTCTAAAAATGCAAGTTTGCTATGCTGACCACATACAAAAAGGAAATTTAAGTATTAAACATATATTCAGAGAAGCACTTTTCAATTTAGAATAGAACTGTGAAGAGAAGAACAATTTACCCAGTGAATGTCAACAATGGCCATTAGTTGGTGATAGGATAGTATACAAATATGAAGAGAAGAATATTTGCAAATAGAAGGCAAGAATACACAGGCAGTTTTGAGTAACTTCCTGACCCAACAATCTTCCCCTTCTTGGACTCAACAATCCAAACTACAGACGAAAGTTCAGAGCCCAAATGCTCTGAGTTTTAGTCCTGACTCTGACACTCACTAGTTGCATGACTTAGAAGACCCATTTATCCCTTCTGTGTTTCATTATCATTATCTGTAAAATAGGGATAATATAACTGACTTTAAAGGGTCCAGGGATGCTAGAGGACAGCCATTATTTCCCCCTTTTTACCAGCCAGCTCAACCACTTTCGGAGAGAGTTAGTTCTTTAGATTTTCCTGTGGTGTTTACATTTCTAGCTGTTTCTCGAGCTCATTTCCATAAAAAATCCTAATGGAGACTTCCCACAGAAAGTTCTTTTTTTTTTTTGAAGCAACTTCTCATTTTGGGTAGAACCAGAATTGTTGGGGAGAAGAAATGGAATAATATCCAACCAACATATATTATAGTGACAACTTAGTGTATTGTTTATTGAGCTGACTACATTTAATGAAAATGTTTTTTTCCACCACAATTGGTTAGTCTTGTCTAAATAAAATCCCTTAAAATAGTTCATTTTCTCCTCTTAAAAGATTCACAAGTTAGTTGCAAAAATACAATGGAATTTTAAAACTGGGGTATTATATTAAATACCATCAAACTTTAATCCCTCCACAGCCAAAAAAGCTACAGCTTTAATAGAAAAATGAACTTGCTGAGCAGTATTTAATTTCTCGTTGTATAATATTTAATTAAATTACTGCACATCAATTTCAAATTGCATTGAAGATGCCCTTTTGAAGAGAAGCCTTTTTGGTTCCTTTGGGTAGTGTATATACTTTGTCATCAGCTTATTTCCTCCAGAGCATTTATCACATTTTATAATCTGGTTTCTTGCTTAATTTTTTTTTTATTTACTTGTTGCCTTTCCCCTAGAATTTAATTAATGAAATATGTATACAAACAGTTCAAATATAAAATATTTTACATTTTTAACCTGACTTTAGTTTAATTTATGTTGGCCAAACTTGGAAATGACTGTTATCTATAACATCAGTAACATTTAAAATATATATATGTGTGTGTGTATATATAGGCACACACACACACACATATACATATATGCATATATATGAAGAGAATACATCCTAAAAGTTATTATTCATTAATTATATGAGGCATGATCAAAAGATATGATGAATGTTTAAATAAACAAAATATTACAGTAAATGACACATTGCCATTAATCCCCCTCAAAATACTCCTTCCTCCTTGTTTCAAACACACTTATGCCATCGTTCCTGTCACTTTCTGAAGCAGTTCTGGAAGTCCTATTTCATGAGTATCTTTAGTTCTGTTATCATCACTGCCTCGATGTCCTGAATCATTTTGATGTTGGAGAAGAGCCAGAAGTCGCATGGTGCCAGATCCAGTGAATAAGGTGGATGAGGACACACCGTAATGCTTTTATTTGACAGGAATTTGCTATATATTAGAAGCAATGTGTGACACGGAGTGTTTTCATGATGGAGGATGATTTACAGCACACTTTAAAACACACCTTCTCTCAACAGTAGCTCATACCCAACTGACTGCACAAAACAAGTTGAAACTTGTCACGTACTATTACTAAGGTTTGACACTCTGATTCCCATATTAAAGATCCCTGCCTTTCTGTCGGATGGAACTTGGCAACAGCATTCACCGTATTTTGTCATCACAATGGAAAGGCTCCATGTCACACATTGCTTACAGCAATTTCTGTCAAATGGAAACATTACAGTGTGTGCTCATCCACCTTATTCACTGGATATGGCACCGTGTGACTTTGGCTCTTCCCAAAGTCAAAATGATTCAGGACATGGAAGCAGCCATGACAGAGTAACTAAAGACACTCACAAAAGAGGACTTCCAGAACTGCTTCAGAAAGTGGCAAGAACAATGGGATAAGTGTGTTTGAAGCGAGGGGAATATTTTGAGGGGGGTTAATGGTATAATGTCTTTTACTGTAATATATTTTTTTAATTTAAACATTCACTGTATTTTTTGATCACACCTCATAGTTGCCATTCAGGAACTTCAATGTCTTTCAGTGCTAAATATAAAACCTGTTAGACTTAAAGCTGAGAGATTTTTTAAAAGATTAAGTACTTGGATATTGAAGTATTTCTTTTTAGATCCAGACAGAATTTTCAAAGTTAACATTTTTACTGGCTGGAATAAGATTCAAAATAGACCAATTCCTACTAACCTTGAGAAATTTTTTTTCTCATTCCCTATAAGGTCTCACCCAATCTGTATCAGAATTCAAAGGATAACAAAAACATTGTCTTGGTTGATATAATTTGAAGGTTCATAGTAGTAATTTGTGAAAAACAGCATGTCAGAACTTTTTCTGTTATTATTTCATCTACTGTGTCAAAAAGAATTTTACTTAATAAGAATTATTTTTCACCTCCCGTCTCTGTTATGTCAAAAGCTAGAGGTGGCTAGGAAGACAGAGTTCAATTTCCTTTTGACCTTGGCAGTTCTGTCCCAGAAATCAAGAAGATGCTTCAATTCTATAATATTCACACCAGGAAAGAACAACTGAAGAGAACTCATAGAAATGCCAAGTATAAATGTAGTTTGATCCTGGGTCCAGATTTTTATGATAGAAGGAAACAGCTAATAACTGTTCTCAAAAGTCAAAGAATAAGATGGAATCAGATTCAGAAATGTCTTCATTAATATCTCACAGGAGAGGGAAATATTATTTATATTATAGAGCAAAGATAACAGTGTCAGTGAAACACGGGCAACAATGGGGATGAGAAAAGCTACCATTTGTTGAATGCCTAATGTGTAAAAGTACTATACCAGGTGTGATCATAAAATATGGTGAGGGTCAGCCTGGTGGCTCAGGCGGTTGGAGCTCCATGCTCCTAATGCTGAAGGCTGCCAGTTTGATTCCCACATGGGCCAGTGCCAGATGGCTCAGTTGGTTGGAGCGTGTCCTCTCAACCACAAGGTTGCTGGT
The DNA here is from genome assembly GCF_057876585.1 of Rhinolophus sinicus. Classification (NCBI taxonomy): domain Eukaryota; kingdom Metazoa; phylum Chordata; class Mammalia; order Chiroptera; family Rhinolophidae; genus Rhinolophus; species Rhinolophus sinicus. Next base: position 70,241,328 of record NC_142518.1, on the reverse strand, counting down.
TCGACTGCTGCAAGGGATGGTGGGCTGCGCCCCCTACAACTAACAAGGCAACTGGACCTGGAACTGAGCTGCACCCTCTACAACTAAGATTAAAAGGATAACAACTTAACTTGGAAAAAGTCCTGGAAGTACACAGTTCCTCAATAAAGTCCTGTTACCCTTCACCAAATAAAATAATAATAATAATAATAATAATAATAATAATAATAAATAAATGCTGCTGCTGAATGCCATCCAATGGAAAGGCAGGGCTCTCTAGTATGGGAAGTTGCACATCGAACCTTAGTAACAGTGTGTGACAAGTTTCAACTTGCTCGGTGCAGTCAATTGGGTGTGAACTATGGTTGAGAGAAGCTGTGCTTTAAAGTGTGCCATAAATCATCTTCCATCATGACAATGCTCTGTCACACATCACTTCTGGTATATGGCAATTTCTGTCAAATAAAAACACTGCAGCATATCCTCATTCACCGTACTCACCAGATCTGGCACTGTGTGACTTCTGGCTCTTCCCCAAAGTCAAATGACCATGAAAGGAAAAGTTCTGAATCAATTCAGAACATTGAAGCAGCCACGACAGCCCAACTAAAGACACTCATGAAAGAGGACTTCCAGAACCGCTTCAGAAAGAGGCAAAAAAGATGGGATAAGTGTGTTCAAAGCAAGGGGGAGTATTTTGAGGGGGATTAATGGCAATGTGTCTGTTACTGTAATAATTTTTTAAAATTTAAACATTTACCATGTTTTGTAATTATACCTCATAACACATTGTTGCATATAACCCTAACAATGACCTATTAGCATGGGAACTGTTACTTCCATTGTACAGATAAGGACCATAAGGTGCACAAAAGTTTATTTACTTGCCTGAGACCACACAGGTAGTCAATGGCAGGACTGGAATTTGAAACTAGGTCTTTCTTGTTTCAATGGCCCTGCTTTACTTATGTTACTTTGATAAGGAATTCACTAACGTATCACTATGAAAGAGTGTCAGCTAAGTTTTGGGCACCAAAGGTTTACCAGGTGCTGAATACAGCACTGACAAATCAAGTGGCCTCTCAAAATACATAGTCTGATGGAAAGTAACCAATTCCCCAATCACCTGAAAATTAGAAAATACCCATATAAATAAATCCTGGGTCATTAACTGGGGTACATTAATATAGTTGAATGAACAAATAAATAACAAAAGATCCTAGTGGTTCTCAAATGGGAATGGGTGGACTTCTGTTCCCTCCTTGAGAATCTGATGAACAATAAGAACTTGCTCCCTAGAAAAAACAGCCCTATGTGATACAAGATTTTAGTAAACAATTTCAGGGGCTTTCTAGCCTCCCTGATGTCCACTGCTATAGACTATATAATTGCCCCTAATCCTTCTCTCCTCCCTATATTCATGTCTTTTGCCATAGGACTTTGCAGCTCCTCCCACTAGAGGTAGAAAACACTTCCTCACCCTACTGATGTTGGCCTTGGCCATGTAATTTGCTTTGACCAATGTAAATGACACAATGCTTGTTCTGTTTTCAGACATGAAGAGCCATTACAAGTGTGTGTTTCTGCTCATCCCTCCTTCATTTCTGCCATTGCCATGAGAAAGAAAATGCCCAGGTAGCCTTCTGGTCAAGAAAGATAAGAGACATGTAGCTTAGACCTGAGTTCTACCTGCAAATTGGAGCTCAGCTCAGGTCAGCCAACCTCCACTGACTTACACATGTATAAATAAGAATAAATGATTGTTGTTGTAAGCCAATGGCTTTTGGGTGGTTTTTAATGGAGCATGACTACAGCAATAGTTGACTCTTATACCCATTCATAAAACCTCTCCCACTCAAGAGTCTATGTATGCAGAGAATCTCTGCTCTAGAATGTTTTACTATGTAAGCCTGGTGTGCTTCTCTATGCCTCACTCATATTTTTGAAGATTAGTTTCTGAACTCAATTTTATACAAATCAAATGCTGTATTTCCCACCAACTTACATTATAATGTGTGAGGTGTTTTCTCTTCATTTCAATTATCATCACCTGACAGCAATTTCTAATATTTTGACTATTTGTCTCTCTGCTCCTCAGTTTTTTTCTAATGAGTAGTCAATGATCAAGAAACATATACTTACAAGTATGAAGGAAGAACCTCTTAAAGGAACCGGGCAGTGAATCCATTTGTAAATTGAAGAATCCTTCTATAATGAGTACAATATTCCCCTTATTTATCTCTGGTAAGCTTGAAATTTTGATACCTGGGTCTCTGAAAGCAGGGTACCTAAATTACCAATCCTGCCTCTAGGAAAAGTGCAGTATTTATTTTGATGTAAAATAAATAATATTATTTGCTACGTTTTGGTTGCTGAAAATTTAGTATGATACTTCCATCTCATTTCATGTGAACAGTGTTTGTATAAGCATTCTTGCAACAGAAGTCAAGGCATATAACTGAGAAGCTTCCATTTCTGGTTGACATTTATTTCTAGGAAGGAAAAATACCAAACAGACATGGAAGGGTTTGGCAGAGTCCATTGCAGTTAGATGCCCAATTAATATTTATGGAATTTAATTGGCAGAAAACTGAAATGGGTTCTAGTCCCACCTCTGTCACCTACTAACTGGGCAAATCACTTAGCCTCTCTCAGTTTTGTTTTTTTGTGTGTTTTTTTTCATCTGGAAAGTGGGGGAGGATGTAGCTCATGCAAGGAAGAGACCAAATTTATTTTTATATTTCCAGTTACCCAATATATACAGAAAAATGTTAAGGATGAAGGAAGACAAAGATATAGAAAAGAGAAGTAGAGACACAGACACAAACCAGTTTGTTCTTATTTTGTCCAGTCCTGGGCTGGCTTGCAGCTACTGTCAGGTAAAGAATCTAAAGAGAAAGACACTGTTCATCCATTACATACATAGTTAAATATAGCGATAGTAACTTTAAAAGACTGTGCTATCTTACAATTGTGTCTATCAATTGACTGATTTCTTGCTACTCTTCCTAAAGTCTTCTTGAGTCCACTTACTAAAAAAGCAGCATTACAGTATAATATAGCCAGCTTTCCTTATTTTCTATACAATTAAATTTTTTAATTTTGTGTTGTTTTAAGGAAAATAATAATCCCCAATATTTTACAGTAGTGATTGGCAGTAATAGATGTAGTTTGGGAGGTCACCAGACTTTAATATAGTAGCCAACGAATTCTGAGTAATAATCAGTGTGGGATACAGAAGACATAACAAGCACACCTTCTACCCCATAGAAATGCTTGAAATTTACTTGAGGTTTCCTTGACAGGCAATTGATTGCTATCGCTATAAATAAATGTATTTGATAGCTAATAGTCCCTATTTTGAGTGAATTTATATAAGTTTAAACCATATATAATCATATAATACAGGATATCAATTAATTATGCAAAACACAAAGACCAATCATAATGAATTTTCAGAATGCGATCCATTACTATTGGATATGATAGTATGGCTACGATCCATATCCAATACCATATATGCTATTATACCAAGCATACTAGACATTGTAAAGAAAACTATGTTTAAAACAAAAGTGAGCCAAGTCCTGGGAGGTTAAAAGTACAGAGTCATGTATAACAAAGAACTAATATTTGTGTATTACCTGTATTATCTTATTTGGCTTTAAATAATGATGAGAAGTAGGAATTATTGTCCCCATTTTATAGGTAAAGAAAGTAAGTCTCCAAAATTTTCGGCAATGTACTCAAGACTATGCAGCTAGAAACTGGCAGAGGAAGGATTTGATCTCAGGTCTGACTGATATCACTGCACTGAGCTCCAAAAGCATAACCACGACAAGGAGTTTCCAGAGATTAAAAACCTATTGAAAAATACATTACTCTATTTGATCCCATGTGCCAAGTGCATATATTGATATGATAACCAAAACCACAGGTTTAAATCATGAGGAAAGAGTTCTCTCAAGATGCATAAAACATGAATTCTAAGTGACAGCAGACCTTTGTGACATAGTTTTATGGGAAGCTACTTTACTTTCTTAGTGGTACCTCTTACAGTCAATGGGAACTTAGATGTGATGAAATACTGCCATAATTTCTATGTAACAAATGAGGAAAGTTTTAAATTTTGTTTTGTTTTAAGGAAAGAAAAAAAAAAAAAAAAACACTTGAGGACTTAGAAACCAGATAATCAAGTTCACTAAATATTGGAAATAAATGATTATGAAGGCTCTTAGTAATTTTTTTTAAATTTTAATAAAATTTATTGGGGCAACACTGGTTAATAATATTATATAAGTTTCAAGTGTACAACTTTATAATATGATATCTGTATACTCTATTGTGTGCTCACCACCCAAAGTCTAGTCTCCTTCTGTCACCATATATTTGGCCCCTCTTCATCTTCCCCTCCAATGTAGTAGCTTTGTGATCACTATTTCTGGTGGGCTTTTCCCATACTTTTGACCTGTAGAGAAGCAGGGTACCATTACGTATCGTTAGACCAATATAGAGGGCTAGAGAATAAGTGCTAGGAGCAGATACATGACAAGAGGTCATTTTGGCTGGAGTAATTATGTAAATATTCATGGACAGAGTAAAATACAAGCTGAAACATTTTATCAAGGGGTGGTATGAGGGGATTTCGGTAGGTTTTGAGGAGAAGGAAGGACATTCTAGGCAGATAAATGCTCTCATGAGGACATTAAAGAAGGATGAGCATGAGGTATTCAGAGCGCAGGAAGGAGACCAGCAAGACCAGAGGAAGATTGTAAAGGGAAGAAAAAAAAGCTACAAGAATACATTAATTATGTATGGCATACAATGGTGGACACATCACCTACAGATTCATGGTCAGTGTCTGAAACGTTGGGTCAGTTTTACTCAGAACAGAGAAAGAACCAGGTGGAATAAAAAAGAAACTGTTTTTTGAATTTCCATTCATACTCTTAATTTAAAATATAGCGATAATTCCATTTTCTATGAATCATGCCCTCAGGGAAGATGACTCTTTGAAGTTGTAAACAACAAGCAAAATAAAATGTACAATGATATTCAAAATAAAAACGTTATTGAGAATATATCATGTATGTCACTCAGAAAGACATAGGAAAATATATTCAGGAGTAATAAACTTCAAGTTAAATAAATAGCATTAAAGCTTATAACAAAATTATAGACAAGTAATTCAAGCTCTCTCAAGGGCCTTACATACGTCAAGGAAAACATCTTCCAATTATCATAAAAAGCCTTCTCCAATTTTTACAGTTCATCTATAATAAGCTGATTGCAAATGTAAAATGCATAGGCCAGGAAGCACTGCATAGTCAGCTGTAACCATAAACTCCAGTGTAACAACAAGCAATTGAAACAGCAATACTACTACTTAAGCTATTTAATTCACATTGCTTGGCATTTATACTGATACTCCTGCTGGAGGGAAAAAACACAAAATATTTGTAATAAACAAGTATATTCTTATTATTAATCGTTTATCACACAAAAACAACTCATCAAAAAAAAATCAAGAGCAGAAAAGAAAAACACCAAAATGATACTTTGACTACAGTGCTAATATAAGAGTATCATTTTCTTAAATGTATTTCCTAGAGTTATCTTCAATGGAGTGCCTGTAGGGAAAAATAAAAAAAGAACAAAAGAAAATGCTTAGGTCAGAGATTAAAACAAAGAATCCAAGAAAAGGTTTGTGGATGTCTAACCATTAAGAGCCTTCATGGGACAAAAAAGTCAATTTTAAAATTTCATTATGAAGTATCATTATGCAAAATCGGCAGGGGATAGTTATGGCTGCATATCTAGTTTCTTAAGAGTTAAGCAAAATGTAGCCTTTTTTGCCTAGATAAGGAGGTAGCAGTGAAGGCTGATTTTGGACAGGCCAAGCATTTGTTTGGAGCAAACCTGAAATTTTACAGGGATGTCCATGTCGTCAAGGGCTCCAGTGGCCTCCTCATTAACACACAAGTTAGTCTTTTGGGATCCTTTTCTTTGGTTACTTCATTCATCAACATATTCACTTAGTTGCTAATTCCCTACTATATATCAGCACCTGCTTGGTCCCTTCCTTCAAGAAGCTTACCTTCTAGCAGGGTAGACAGCTATGCAAGTAAAGGAAAGAGAGATCACATCTCCCTAGGAGATGGAGTTGAGGGCAGTTGGAAGAAAGTCAATGTTGTCTTCGAAGAGGAAGTGATCCTTGAGTTAAGTCTTGAAAGATAAGGAGGGGTTCTCCAGGAAGACAATAAGAAGAAATCCCAACCAGTCAAATGACATAAATGAAATCCCAGAAGACTGGCCAGTCATGGTGTTTGGGGGAATTACAGTTATGACTAATTAATAGGTCTTGGGTTTAGCCCAGAACCCTCATTTTCCCTGAAAAATTCAATATAACCCAAAACCCCTAGTATCTGACAATTCTCAGTAAATGAGGTTTACTACATAAGTCATATCTGTGCAACCTTGTAACACAGATAAATGACTTAATTTACTGAAGAGGAAGAGAAACAAAAAGATAAAATACCTTCAGCTAACTTCAAATAGACCCTGATTCTATGATGTGAAGATCAGGGGCTATTGAGGTTCTGATTCCCCTCTGTATAAATGGCAGCTCACGGGTTAGAATGGGGAGCTTCCTCACAGGAATTGTGGCTTATAAATAAGTATTTCTCATAGTATTTGAGGAATGCTTCCAAAATCTGATTTCAATGATACCTGTTTGTTATGTGCATACAATCAAAATCCCATGGGCCATTGTTCCCTGAAGTTTCCTCTCCCTCTCTGGTTAAGAAAGTAGGGCCATTACTTTTTCCTTCTCCCAGCAACCTTAAAGCCAGAAGCAGCTCAACTGTGTATTGAACTTCAGAACACTACCCTCTTAGCCCAATGCTGTTTACCAATTCACCCTACAATTCACTGGTATTCTAGGAATTTTCTTGGCCTAAAGAATATATGGTTACTTTAAGATTCAATCTTCAGTCAGTGTTAGAAGGTATAAGGCTACCTAAAAATGTTTTTTTTTTTTTTTCCCTTTTTTTTTTTTTTATTAAATTTATTGGGGTGACAATTGTTAGTAAAATTACATAGATTTCAGGTGTACAATTCTGTATTACATCATCTATAAATCCCATTGTGTGTTCATCACCCAGAGTCAGTTCTCCTTCCATCACCATATATTCGATCCCCCTTACCCTCATCTCCCACCCCCCACCCCCCGCCCCCCTTACCCTCTGGCAACCACTAAACTATTGTCTGTGTCTATGAGTTTCTGTTTCTCATTTGTTTGTCTTGTTCTTTTGTTGTTTTTGGTTTATATACCACATATCAGTGAAATCACATGGTTCTCTGCTTTTTCTGTCTGACTTGTTTTGCTCAGCATTACTCTCTCAAGATCCATCCATGTTGTCACAAATGTTCCTATATCATCTTTTCTTACAGCCGAAAAATGTTTTTTAAAAAATGTACTCAAAGCAATATCATGTTGCTAACATAGTCCTTTCGGATAGAGTGTATTCCTAACTCTATGTCTTTTTACCTCATACATTAACACACTGAGAAACTGCTAAAAAAATTTTAGAACAATAGTTGTTATGTCCTTTGCATAGCCAAGTTCAATCCTGGTTTGTGGACAGCTTCCATGGTATAGTGAGTGGACAAAGACAGTTTAGTGGAAATCAAACTACCTTCCTTCTTCACTCATGGCAGGCAATATGTACATATGATGTAGATAGATAGATAGATAGATAGATAGATAGATAGATAGATAGATAGATAGATAGATAGATAGATAAAATGCAAATAGCCCATTTTAGGTGGCCATTCTAGATAAATTAAGAAAAGGTTGAGAGTCTATCTATACCTCATCATTCCTATATTGGATTCCTATATTCTGTCAACCAGAGCTCTCCTCCTCTCCTTGGCCAGAAAATAAGTGTGTTTCTGTAGATTATGATACACACACTTCGGTCTTTGAGTTACTGTTTTTAATGCACTTGATCTCTTGTATGTGTGTTCACAGTAATAGTGTGTCTTTTAAACATGAAGTTCCCGGGGGCAGAGGTTCTATCTCTGCTATTTCCTATATAATTAATGCATTGAGAAGCAGCACGAACAGCTAGGTGCTTAATCAATGTCTTAATGCTTTGGGATTAGTATATAAAGAGGATGACCATGTAATTGATTATTCAAGCTAGGACACTTGTGAGAGTGAATGGGGACATTATTGATAATTACGCTGGGACAAAAACTATCAACCAGAACTGTTCTAGGTAAACTATGGTGTTACTGTCATCCTTTTTGATCTAAAAGAAGGATTATCCTTTGGAGACAGCCAAAGTTATCTCTTATAACCATGAGTAAAAAAGCATTTTGAGTCAGACATTACTTTCAAATGGGTGAAAGTAACCTATGATGCACTCCCACGTATAATACGCACCCATGTTTTTGGCCCAAACTTTCAGGGGGAAAAAATCTTTCATTCTAATTTTGTAATTCAAATTTTTATTTGTTTATACTTAGGTATTTGCTTTTTGTATTATAAAGGAATTTTAGAATTTATTTTTTATGGTACAATAAACTTTATGTAACGAATAATTACAAAACACGAGAACAGATACAAGGTACAAGAAATTTTATGTACCAATAATAAATTTATGATATTTACGTACCATATAAGGCCAAGAACTCTTCGTCATTGCAAATTCGTTGTAAATTCAACAAAACTGATTATCATATTCCAGGGTATTATTTTGCATATGGATATCATTATTGATTCCTAGAGTAATACTTTTAACTCATAAGAATAAACAAAAGAATTAAAAACATTTATGTAGATAGAGAATTAGTACTACCCATGTATAATGCACATCCTTATTTTTCCCTCACATTATACATAGCAAAATATGGTATATCCTTTTAGAATGGCTCCAAAGGAACAAAACTGAGTGTCTCTACTCACATACACTGAATTCACTTTTTAGATATTGTCCACTAGTAGGTCAATTCTCTTACACTTAATTTTTTATTTGGGTTGTACCTATTAGTATGACACCTCATTACAACTCTGATGAAAATGGATACATTTAGCAATATGTACATTGGGAAAAACAATGGAAAGTTCTAACAACAGGAATATATTCAACTTTTTGTTGTTGTTGTTGAAAGGCTGCCACTTACAGTCATTAGTATACTAAGCATATTTGTAATTCCAAGAATGTAATTGTTGTGTGTTTTTTATTTCCCCCCCCCAAATTTGCCATTTTAGGCCAACTTGCCAAACTTTCATTTGCTTTTATCAAAGGAGAATTTGTGAATTAGCTTTTTCAAGATAGGGTTAACTGGTTACAACAATGAAAACAACAATAACAATGCATATTTGCTATCTATTCTTCTCTCTAATTCCTTGACATATTAATTTTATCTGATTATCCATCATGTACTCTAGTATTATATGCTTTAAACTCTTTAGGAAAATCTCCCAAATAAAACATTTGGTGAAAATTGAGTTACAAAAGATATATTTGTTGTCTGACATTAAGTGGAGAATGACCACTCAGAGGAAAGGTGTATCTTAGACAATAATCCCTTTTCTTTGTTTTCTATTTTTCTGCTTCTTTGCTGTTGCCATAGTACCAAGGCAACAGCAGATCACAAGACCACAAGACTTTAACAAAAATAATGGAGATAAAAATCTAGAGTGTGATTAAAATCATTTGGTTTTGGCACTGGCTCTATAGAAAAAATGTGATGTCTGAGGTAATTTTTCTATTTATTATGCCATTTTATTAAGGCAATTTTAGTAACTGGATACAGATATATTAAGCCATCCCCTATACATATTCCTTCCAATCATGCAAACATGAACATATAACATGATATACTTTTTTTTCTTTTCAAAATTTATGAAGTATTGAGGGAGGGGTGGAAAAGCACACTATTTTAAATCAAATTTTTAAATTAATTCAGGACAAAAGATCACAGCTTCAGCAAAGGTACATGAAAGGCAGTGCATTAAAAGGTCAACCACAAAATTTTGTTTTCTTGATTCTTACTTGAAATAAGAATTTTAAAAGTACACCTTTTATGTAATTTTAAAAATCAATTTATTCTCTGCATCTGAAGGTTGCCAGAGGGGACAGAGGTTGGGGGGCTGGGTGAAAAAGATGAAAGGATAGAGAAATACAAATTAGTAGTTACAAAACAGTCACAGGGATCTGAAGTACAACATAGAGAACACACACAATAATGTTGCAACAACTATGTACAGTGCCAGGTGTGTACTAGACTAATTGGGGGATCACTGCATAAATTATATAAATGTTGAGATTAGGAGGAAAAATGGCGGCATGACGTGAGCCTCTGTAAAGCTCCCCTGGAATTTACAACGAATCGAACAACAAAAACTCCACAAAGGACTCCATGCACAGCAGACAGGCAAGACGAAGAGGCCAACTACCGAAGTCACCTACAGGTGGGAGAATTGCGCAAGGAGGGGAGGAGGAAAGGGAGAAGTGCAGAGACGGAGCCGTGCTGGTGCAGGACGCAGACCTAGCTCACTGCTCCGAGCTCGCTGCTTCCCGGAACTACCGCAGCTGTGGGAGAGGGAACAACTCGGACTGCTAGGGCTCCGCTTATGGCCCACAGGGCTGAGGGGGCAGCATATAACACAATTGAAAACAACGCTCACGGCAGAGACCTCAGAGAAAAGATTGAGGGAAAAAGGCTGAAAACGGTGGTTTAAGCCCTCACTGCCGAGCAGAGAATGGACGCCTTAGGCACTGAGACTAGCTGCCTTTTTCCTACATTCTCAGAGATTGCCCTGCCCCCACCTGCCCGGTGCTAGAAGAGGAACAGTAGCAGTGTCAGAACAAAGAACAGAATATTTGCTGTTCTGAGAACTGTGGACCACAGACACAAATTCGCAGCCCAACTAGTTCCGGCAAAGGGGAAGGAGCTGTGGAAGCAGGACCGGCTGTGGTGGTGGTCGCCGCCATTGTTCTGGGCCACCTCTCACATCTAACCCCGCCCCTGACCCCACCTATCTGGGCGGATCCCTGCAGGAGTAAACAGAACTGCTGAAACATATGGGCTCTGAATCTGGAGCTGGAAGAGCTTTGGAAAATCAAAATCTCTCCACATACCCACCGGGACACTGCGCCCTGTGACCTAGACGAACTATTACCAGAGGAGAAGCCCGTCTCCCAGGGAATCCCCCCATTGTGTGAGAAGCTGGAATAGTGCAGAGAAAACAGCACTACCGTGTGGGAGAAGAAAAATAAGCTGCAGTTGGAGAAAAAATGAAACATTCTACCACCAAGTACTGCAAAACAAAAGAAAGACTGCTCCCTATCAACCTGCTGCAGAAACCACTCCTGCAGATGTCTAGGAAGAGAAACAGTAAACCAGTAATTGCCATAAATAACGAAGGCAACAAGATAGCTCAGAAAGAAAATGAAAAATCTCCAGAGAAGGCACTTAAAGATACAGAAATATGTGACTTAAATGACAGAGAATTCAAGATTGCAGTTCTGAAAAAACTCAACGAGATGCAAGAAAACACAGAGAGGCAGTTAAATAAACCCAGAAAAAAATATCAAAGAACAGCATGAGCATTTTATGAATGAGATTGAAATCTTTAAAAAGAACCAAATAGAGTTTCTGGAGATCAAGAACTCAATAGAAGAAATTAAGAATGAAATAACCAGCTTAGGTAGTAGAATTGACCAGATGGAGGAAAGAATCAGTGACATTGAAGATAGAAACCTGGAAATTACACAGATGGAAGAAGAAAGAGACTTGAGACTTAAAAGAAATGAAAGAACTCTACAAGAACTTTCTGACTCCATCAGAAAGAGCAATGTAAGAATAATGGGCATACCAGAGGGAGAAGAAAGAGAGAAGGGAACAGAGAATATATTCAAACAAATTCTTGATGAGAACTTCCCAAACTTGTGGACAGAACTGGACCCTCCAATCCAAGAAGCAAAGAGAACACCTAATTACCTCAATCCCAACAGGCCTTCTCCAAAGCACATTGTATTGAAGCTGTCTAAAATCAACGACAAAGAAAGAATCCTCAAGGCAGCCAGGGAAAAGAAGACGGTAACTTACAAAGGAAAGCCCATTATATTATCATCAGATTTTTCAGCAGAAAGTCTACAAGCCAGGAGGGAGAGGAACCAAATATTCAAACTATTAAAAGAGAGAAAACATGAGCAAAGAATAATATATCCAGCAAAGATATCCTTTAGATATGAAGGAGGAATAAAGACCTTTGCAGACATACAGAAGCTGAGGGAATTTTCTAATACATAACCTGCACTACAAGAAATACTAAAGGAGGCTATTCGACCACCATCCACAGGGAAAATTTGTGGCAACCAAAACTCAAAAAGGGGGAGAGTAAAGGCCTGAATCGGAATACGGGAATGAAGAAAGTAAGCGTGCTGAAGTAAATGGAATACTCTAAATATCAAACTTTCTTTTACATAAACTTCAGGGTAACCACTCAAAACAAAATTCAGAACTGAAATATATATAGAAATAAAAAAAGAAACAGAGGGAAACATCATAGAATACCACCACAGAAATAATAGACAACAATAAAAAGGCAAAGAAACAATGGACACACAGCCTTACCAGAAACCTAAAGATAGAATGACAGGAAATTCTCACATATTAATAATCACCCTAAATGTAAATGGACTGAACTCACCAATAAATAGTCACAGAGTAGCAGAGTGGATCAAAAACCTAACCCAAACATATGCTGTCTCTAAGAGAAACATCTCTGCTACAAGGACAAGCATAGACTCAAAGTGAAAGGGTGGAAATTGACACTCCAAGCAAACGGTACCCAGAGAAAATCAGGTGTAGCCATAATGATATCAGATGAAACAGACTTCAAGGTGAAAAAGATAACAAGAGACAAAGATGGACATTTCATAATGGTGAAGGGGACTGTACAACAAGAAGACATAACAGTCATCAATATTTATGCCCCCAATCAGGAAGCACCGAAACATACCAAGCAACTACTAACAGAACTAAAGGGAGAAATTGATCAAAACAGAATTATACTAGGGGACTTAAACACATCATTTACAGCTATGGATAGATCATCCAAACAGAAAATAAATAACAAAATAGCAGCCCTAAATGACACATTAGATGAAATGGACATAATTGACATTTATAGAGCACTTCATCCTAAAACATCATACTATGCATTCTTTTCTAGTGTACATGGACATTCTCAAGGATAGACCATATATTGGGACATAAAATTGGTCTCAGCAAATTTAAGAAGATTGAAATCATACAAGCATATTCTCTGAACACAAGGCTTTGAAATTTGATACCAACTGCAAAACAAAGCGGGAAAAAACACAAATACTTGGAGATTAAACAACATACTTTTAAAGAAGGACTGGGTCAAAGAAGAAATTAGAGGAGAGATCAAAAGATACATAGAAACAAATGACAATGAAAATACATCCTACCAAAATTTTTGGGATGCAGCGAAAGCAGTTTTAAGAGGGAAATTTATCTCATTACTGGCCTATCTCAAGAAACAAGAAAACTCCAGAATAAATAACCTCATGTTACACCTTAAAGAACTAGAAAAAGAAGAACAAGTAAAACCCAAGGTCAGCAGAAGAAAGGAAATAATAAAAATTAGCGCAGAACTAAATGAAATAGAGAACAAAAAGACAATAGAAAAAATTAATGTGACAAAGAGCTGGTTCTTTGAAAAGATTAACAAAATTGACAAACCCTTGGCTAGAATCACTAAGATAAAAAGAGAGAAGACACTAATTAACAAAATCAGAAACAAAAAAGGGGAAGTTATCACGGACACCACAGAAATACAAAGGATCATCCAAGAATACTATGAAAGACTATATGCCACCAAATTCAACAACCTAGAAGAAATGGACAAGTTCTTAGAAACATATAGCCTTCCAAGGCTGAACCATGAAGAACTGGAAAATCTACACAGACCGATCACCAGTAACGAAATTGAATCAGTCATCCAAAACCTTCCCAAAGGCAAAAGTCCGGGACCAGATGGCTTCACTAGTGAATTCTACCAAACCTTCAAAGAGGATCTAATACCAATCCTGCTCAAACTCTTCCAAAAAATTGAAGAAGAGACAGTACTCCGTAACTCATTTTATGAAGCCAACATTACCCTGATACAAAAACCTGGTAAGGACAACACAAAAAAAGAAAACTACAGACCAATATCTCTGATTAATACAGATGCAAATCCTAAAAACAAATTCTGCAAATCGATTGCAACAATGCATTAAAAAAAATATTCATCACGACCAAGTGGGGTTCATCCCCAGGGCACAATTGGTTCAACATCCGCAAATCCATCAATGTGATACATCACATAAACAAAATAAAGGACAAAATTTTCATATGATTATATCAATTGATGCAGATAAAGCATTTGACAAGATACAACATCCATTTATGTTTAAAACACTTAATAAAATAGGCATAGAAGGAAAATACCTTAACATAATAAAGGCCATATATGACAAGCCCTCTGCTAATCTCATACTTAATGGTGAAAAACTGAAGCCCTTTGCTCTACGTTCAGGAACACGACAGGGCTGTCCCCTATCACCTCTGCTTTTCAACATAGTGTTGGAAATCTTTGCCAGAGCAATCAGGCAAGATAAATAAATAAAAGGCATCCAAATTGGGAATGAAGAAGTTAAATTGACACTCTTTGCAGATGACATGATGCTATATATAGAAAACCCTAAAGACTCCACCAAAAAGCTATTAGAAACAATCAACGAATACAGTAAAGTTGCTGGTTACAAAATCAACGTAGAAAAATCCATTGCTTACCTATATACTAACAATGAAATCTCAGAAAAAGAAACACAAAAACCAATTCCTTTTGCAATTGCAGCAAAAAGAATAAAATACCTAGGAATAAACTTAACCAAGGATGTGAAGGACCTATATGCTGAAAACTACAAGACAGTTTTGAAAGAAATTGAAGAAGACACAAAGAAATGGAAAGACATTCCGTGCTCATGGATTGGAAGAATCAACATAGTTAAAATGGCCATATTACCCAAAGCAATATACAGATTTAATGCAATCCCCATTAAAATCCCAATGGCATATTTTAAGGAAATTGAACAAAAAATCATCAGATTTGTTTGGAACCACAAAAGACCCCGAATAGCCAAAGCAATCTTAAGAAAAAAGAACAATAATGGAGGTATCACACTTCCAGACTTTGGCTTGTACTACAGGGCTACAATAATCAAAACAGCATGATATTGGCAGAAAAACAGACACATAGACCAACGGAATAGAATTGAGAACCCAGAAATAAAACCACATAAATATGGATAGATAGTTTTTGACAAAGAAGCTAAAAACATACAATGGAGGAAAGACAGCCTCTTCAATAAATGCTGCTGGGAGAATTGTATAGCCACATGCAAAACAATGAAACTGGACTGCTATTTGTCACCATGTACCAAAGTTAATTCAAAATGGATCAAAGACTTAAGCATAAGACCTGACACAATAAACTGCATAGAAGAAAACATAGGTACTAAACTTATGGACCTTGGGTTCAAAGAGCATTTTATGAATTTGACTCCAAAGGCAATGGAAGTAAAAGCTGAAATAAACGAATGGGACTGTATGAAACTAAAAAGCTTCTGCACAGCAAAAGAAACCATTGACAAAATAAAGAGGCCACCAACTGAATGGGAGGAGATTTTTTCAAACAGTGCCTCTGATAAGGGGCTAATATCCAGAATATACAAGGAACTCATGCAACTCAACAACAAAAACACTAACAATCCAATTGAAAAATGGGCAGAGGACTTGAAGAGACATATCTCCAAAGAGGATATACAAATGGCAAATAGACATAGGAAAAAATGCTCAACATCACTAATCATCAGAGAAATGCAAATAAAAACCACAATGAGATATCACCTCACCCCAGTCAGAATGGCTATCATCAACAAGACAAATAGTAACAAATGTTGGAGAGGCTGTGGAGAAAAAGGAACCCTCATACACTGTTGGTGGGAATGCAGACTGGTGCAGCTGTTATGGAAGGCAGTGTGGAGGTTCCTGAAAAAATTACGAATAGAATTACCATATGACCCCGCAGTCCCTCCCCTGGGTATCTACCCAAAAAATCTGAAAACATTTATCCATAAAGACTCGTGTGCTCCAATATTCATTGCAGCATTGTTTACTGTGGCCAAGACATGGAAACAACCCAAATGTCCTTCGATAGATAAATGGATAAAGAATTTTTGGTATATGTATACAATGAAATACTATTCGGCGGTATGAAAAGATGATATAGGGACATTTGTGACAACATGGATGGATCTTGAGAGTATAATGCTAAGCGAAATAAGTCAGACAGAAAAAGCAGAGAACCATGTGATTTCACTGATATGTGGTATATAAACCAAAAATAACAAAAGAACAAGACAAACAAATGAGAAACAGAAACTCTTAGGCACAGACAATAGTTTAGTGGTTACCAGAGGGTAAGGGGGGTGAGAGGTGGGAGATGAGGGTAAGGGGGATCAAATATATGGTGATGGAGGGAGAACTGATTCTGGGTGGTGAACACACAATGGGATTTATAGATGATGTAATACAGAATTGTACACCTGAAATCTATGTAATTTTACTAACAATTGCCACCCCAATAAATTTTTAAAAAATTATGTAAATGTTGAACCACAATGCTGCACTTGAAACTGATGTAAAATAATATTGAATGTCAACTCTAACTGAAAAAAATAAACAATTTTTAGAAATCAATTTCGCTTGGTGTCACTTGCAACTGCAAATGCTAGCATATCTATACTTGTCTCTCATTCAACATGCTTCCTGAAGTATATGTGGTTCAGAGCAGTCCTCATCACACAAAATCAACACAAGTGTCCCCAAGGAATCCCTTTTTCCACCAGACTTGTACTGGTCTTTCCAACTTTTATTAGTGCCATCCAACTATCATTTTACCCCCTCCTAAAGCTTTGTGCACGGGGGGCATACAAACATACACCTAGTCAGATTTACCACCCAAACCAGCTTCCATAGAAACCAAGAAGGTCACTTATTGAAAATTAAGGCCCCCTGTCCCCTGCAGGATTTCCTTTGCACTCTCCACTGCCCAACACTATACCCCCTGTCACAACCAATCACTTTCAAATCCTGAGACCAAGCACTGGAACTTACATTCAAGGCTTAAGACTAGCCCAGTTAAGTCTTAAAACAGGAACTTAATATTCCTTTAATACACAGTGGGATTTATAGATGATGCAATACAGAATTGTACACCTGAAATCTATGTAATTTTACTAATTGTCACCCCGATAAATTAAAAAAATATATTAACGGAACAAGAGAGAGAGAATAAAGTAACATTTATCATTGCACCTGCTGTATGTTCAATCCCTTTCAAATTTCTTCACTTTATAAAAAATT
This sequence comes from Rhinolophus sinicus, assembly GCF_057876585.1. NCBI lineage: Eukaryota > Metazoa > Chordata > Mammalia > Chiroptera > Rhinolophidae > Rhinolophus > Rhinolophus sinicus. Next base: position 70,223,832 of record NC_142518.1, on the reverse strand, counting down.
CTTCTTTAAACAGCCAGCAACTCTAGTACATACAAATAAAATCTAACTTAACAAAAGTGATATCCATGGTACTTTTCATGGTGAGGTATTCTAATATCAAGGTCACAGGCACTGTGATGCTTGGAGTTGCTTTTGAGGCACTTACTATTGACTTTGCCTATGCAGAAGTAGATTTGCTGGCTTCTCTACAGGTTACAAATTTTTTGTCCTGCTTTTTCAACAAACGAAGCATAAGAAACATCCTGCTAACTTACCATGCATAACTTTTGTACTAGATGAATAATAGCAACAAATTCTTTGACATGTATCCCATTGAGAGGTGGGGGTCCATGCCTTCCCTCCTTGAATTTTGGCAGACACTATTTTGACCAATAAAATATGAGGAAATGACTGTGCCAGATTCTGAGCCTAGGAATTCAAAGACTGGCCACTTTCATTTTCTGTCTCTTGGAACACTTCTTCTGAGGTAAACAACCATTACATAAGAAGTCCAACTACCCTGAGACCACCACCATGATGTGATGAAGCCTATGCTGCCATGAAGAGGCCACATGGAAAGAGAAATTCCCAGGCTGCCCTCAGCTGTCCCACTATCCCAATCTAGACTCTGGATACATGTGTGAAGAAGTCATCTTGGCATCCAGACTTCAGATGATTCTGGACTCGGCCATCTGATACTAATCGCATGAGATCCCAAGTGACAACTGATCAGCTGAGACTGGTCAATAGATAGAACCATAGGAAATAATAAATTGTTGTTAAATCCATAGGCTTTGTTATTCAGCAATAAGCAACAAAACAGCTCTCTACAAAAGGCAACTATTTTTCTTTATTGATCATTGAAAATGAGTACTTATTTAGAAGAAAAGTACCACCTCATCAATTTTTCTCATACTCCTCCTACCACTTCATGTCCCTGCCATACTTCAAATTCTTCTTAAAATGCTTTAAAAGTATATGTCTGAAGCCAGGCCTCCTTTTTATCATTTGTCTGCACTTCCTCACCATTCATGTATTAGATTTGTGCATTTCTGTAAACATGTTTATATCGTGCAAATAGTGATGTTTTATTACAAAATGGGATGTTCATGTCTCTTTTGTATTTAGAAAGCAAGTGTTCCACAGAGAGAAGCATATATACCTGAATATAAAATAGGACTTCAAACATGGTAGAATACTTTCCTTTAGTATTAAGCTTGGCGTTTTCATAAAAATGGTGTATTTTTAAAATAAACTTTTATTGTATACCCTCTTTATAAAGCGCCACTTATTTATCAGTTTCCCTAAGCTTAACAGAAGACTTAGGGGAAAAGTCCTCAAAAGAATTTGTACCTCTTTCCCTTGTTTATACTACGAGCTTTCCTGAGTATACACTTGCTGTCCACCTTCTCATTCCAATATCCCTGCAGGGGGAAACAGAGAGCAACCAATACATTCTAAGGTTGTATTGTGTGTCTAGTTCTGAAATAGGACAGATAATTTAACTATATGGGTTTAGCCTCTTAGAGTTTGTATTCAGGCAAACAGGCACTTTTCAGTAGATAAGCATTTTCCATACAATCTTTCCAGAGTCTATTTAAATCTTATAATAAATTACCAGCTTGGTACTATGCTATATTACATAGCAGAGCATGGAAAACAAGATCAGATTGCCAAAGAGCAGAGCTTAATCTATAGAAAATATTTTTCTTTGTCCCATGTATTACAACATTAATTCAATAACATTTCTAAAATGGATCTGGGCTTATATAAGCAGACAAATAATTATAAAGCATATAAATCATTACTTCCTAATGTGACTGCAACAAGATTCAATGCAATTTACAGATAAATATGAGAAATGACTACTTCTTTTTACTGAATTAAATCCAGCAGAATTTCAAAGAAGAGAAATGAAGACTCCCATGTTTGTTTACAAAGAACATAATCATTAAGAAAGATAAATTTCATTTTTCATCCATTTGAAATATTCTCTGAGTCAGGAAAATAACTACAAAATTAACATTTTTACTATTAATAAAATGCCATCTTAGAATGAAAACATAACCCTTACTTTTTACTAAAATCTCACTTTACGTAGAATAAAGCTCAAGAGATTAAAATGACTGTGCAAAGTCTGAGTTTCAAACTGCATTTAAAAGCATATAACATTCTTAAACTATACTACACATTAATGACCATTGGGTAAAATGAGGTCCTTATTAAAACATTTGAGATTCAGAATCAGTCTATGTCACTTACTGTGTTTCCCCGAAAATAAGACCTAGTTGGACAATCAGCTCAAATGAGTCTTTTGGAGCAAAACTTAATATAAGACCTGGTATGTTATGTTATGTTATGTTTTATGTTATGTTATGTTATGTTATGTTATGTTATGTTATGTTATGTTATGTTATGTTGTTATGTTATTGGATCCGGTCTTCTATAGTAAAATAAGATAGGATCTTATATGAATTTTTGCTCCAAAAGACACATTAGAGCTGATTGTCTGGCTAGTTCTTATTTTTGGGGAAACCCGGTAATACTGTAAAATATAAATTATTAGCAACCTAAAAACTCTGTCATGGGACCCAGAAATTGAAGCCCCTTTGAAGGATTGCTTATTTGATTGGGCCTTTGATTTGGGAACAGAAAAGCCATATCCTGTGACAAATTTTTTTATAATTGAAAGATACTACATCTCTATAAAAATATTTCATTTCTAATAGTATACATAATAAGAATCATATAGACCTACCAAAACTACAGCAAACATAAATTTTTATGATGTATTAATTAATTTCTTCTGTGTAAAATGAATCATGAAATTCTCTCTCCTTGCTTAGAAACAGGGCTCTAAGTGGTGAACTTGGAAAATGGAAATAAATAGGAAGAAATTTGTGGAAAGGCCATCCTCCCAGAAAATAATGGATATAATGAATAGTCTTACCTGTCCAGGGCTTCTATAAGAAAATATATTCTAAGTTGTTATAAAAACTGACTAGGGATAACGTCACAGAAATGTCGGTGTGAGGTGAACCTCTTGAAATTTCCCCTGGAATGTACAACAAATTGAATAACTATGATTCTACAAAGGACTCCCTGCACAGCAGACAGGCAACACTAAGAGGTGCACAACTGAAATAACCTAAAGGTGGGCAAATTGGGTGAGCAGGGGACGAGGGAAGCAGGAAGTGCAGAGACACTGGCTGCTGGGCACAGGACACAGACTGGAGCTTGGAGCTCTGAGCTCCCTGAATTCTAGAGCTACAGCAGTTGCCAGAGAGAAAAGAATTTGGATTGCTAGCACTCCTTGGTCCCACTGGAGGGATCAGCATATAACACTGTTGAACCCAACACTCAGAGCAGAGATCTAGGAGCAAAGACTGAGGGAAGAAGGGTGAAGATGGTGGTTTAAGACCTCACTTCCAAGCAGAGGATGGAAGACTTAGGCACAGAGCCTGGCAGCTGCCTCCCCGCCCTCCGAGAGCTCACTCCACACAAACCTGTCCAGTGTTAGAAGCAGAACTGTAGCAGTGTCAGATCAAAAGAACAGAATATTTGCATTTCTGAGAACTGTAGCCCACAGGCACAAATTTGTGGCCCAACTAGTTCTGGTGAAGGGGAGGGAGCCTCAGATGCAGTATTGGCTGTGCTGGTGGTTGCCACCATTGCTCAGAGCCACCTCTCACAACCCACTCCGCCCCTGTCCCTACTGACCTAGATGGATCCCTGCAGGTCAACAGAAATGCTGAAACACAAAGGCCCTGAATCTGGTGCAGGAAGAGCTTCATAAGTTTACAAGATCTCCACATTCCCCCATGGAGGCAGTGTCCTGAGACACAGGTGACCTGCTCACAGAGGAGAAGACCACCTTCCAGGGAATCCCACCATTGTGTGAGAAGCCGTAACAGTGCAGAGAAAATATAAAACTAGAGTGTGAGAGAGAATATTATGCTGCACTGGGAGATAAAATAAAGCATTCGATCAAAAATTACTGGAAAGCAAAAGAAAGAACTCTTTCTATCAACCTGTTGCAGAACCCACTCCTATAGATACCTACGATGAGAAATAATAATTCATTAATTGCCATGAATAACCAAGGTAACAAAGCAGCTCAGAAAGAAAATGAAAAGTCTCCAGAAAGTGAACTTAAAGACATGGAAATTTGTGACTGAAATGACAGAGAATTCAAGATTGCAGTTCTGAAAAAACTTAACGAGATGCAAGAAAACACAGACACACACTTTAATGAACTCAGAAACACAATAAAAGAACTAAATGAACATTTTACCAAATATATTGAAAATTTTAAAAGGAACTAAATAGAATTTCTGGAGATTAAGAGCTGAACATAAGAAATGAAAAAGAAAATAGCCAGCTTAGGTAATAGAGCTGACCAGATGGAGAAGAAAAAAAAAACAGAAAAAAAAAAAAAACACACACAAAAACAGTGACATTGAAGATAGTAATCTGGAAATGACACAAATGGAAAAAGAGAGAGACTTGAGACTTAAAAGATTTAAAGGAACTCTACAAGAACTTTCTGACTCCATCAGAAAGAGCAATATAAGAACAATGGGCATTCCAGAAGGAGAAGAGAGGGAGAAGGTAACAGAGTATATTAAAACAAATAGCCGATGAGAACTTCCCAAACCTGTTGAGAGAACTGGATTCTCGAATCCAAGAAGCAAATAGAACACCTGATTACTGGCCTTCTCCAAGACACATTATATTGGAGCTGTCAAAAATTAACGACAAAGAAAGAATCCTCAAGGCAGCCAGGGAAAAGAAGATAGTAACCTACAAAGGAAAGCCCATCAGAATATCATCAGATTTTTCAGCATAAACTCTACAAGATAGGAGGGAGAAGAATCAAATATTCAAACTATTGAAAGAGAGAAATTATGACCCAATAATGATATATCCAACAAAGATATCCTTTAGATATGAAAAGGGAATAAAAACCTTTCCAGACATACAGACGCTGAGGAAATTGTCTAATACATGACCTGCACTACAAGAAGTACTGAAGAAGGCTATTCGATCTAAAACAAAAAAGAAAAAGAATACAAAACTATGAACGGTATTATGAACAGACAAAGAGAAGGAGGAAGTAGCAACCCCTACACCATATAGGACACTATGCACTTAAACAAAACATACGGTGTAAAGAAGAAAAAAAAAATTTAAAAATGAGAGAGAGAATGGAAACAGACAACTTGCTACTGCAATGCAGAAGTCAACTCACAGCATAAATAGGGATAATTGGTGACAAACAAAACATAAAAGGGGAGAGAGCAAAGGTCGAAACTGGTACAAGGTAATGGAAACAATAAGCATGCTGAAGAAATTGGAATACTCCAAATATGAAATTTTGTTTTACATAAACTTAATGGTAACCACTCAAAACAAAATCTAGCACTGAAATACATGACATAAAAAAGAAGAAACAGAGGGGAAAATCATAGTATACCACCACACTGAAATAATAGACAGCAAAAAAGGGCAAAGAAACAATGGAGACACAGTCCTACCAGAAAACCAAAGATAGAATGATAGGAAATCCTCGCATATCATTAATCACCCTAAATGTAAATGGACTGAACTCACCAATAAAGAGGCACAGAGAAGCAGATTGGATCAAAAAACTAAACCAAACCATGTGCTGCCTCCAAGAGACACATCTCAGCTACAAGAACAAATATAGACTCAAAGTGAAAGGGTGGAAATTGACACTCTAAGCAAATGATATTCAGAGAAAAGCAGGTATACCTATACTAATATCAGATGAAACAGACTTCAGGATGAAAATGTAACAAGTGACAAAGATAGACATTTCAAAACGATAAAGGGGAATAAACAACAAAAAGACATAACACTCATCAATATTTATGCCCCAATCTGGGAGTACCGAAATATACCAAGCAACTACTAACAGAACTAAAGGGAGAAATAGAAAAAAAAAACACAATTATACAAGGGGACCTAAATACATTGATAGGTATGGATAGATCATCCAAACAGAAAATAAAGAAAACATCAGCCCTAGATGACACATTAGAGGCAATGGACATAACTGACATTTTATAGAGCATTCATCCTAGATCATCAGACTACACATTCATTTCTAGTGTGCACAGGACATTCTCAAGGATAGACCATGTATCGGGACAAAAATCTAGCCGCAGTAAATTTAAGAAGACTGAAATCATACCAAGCATATTCTCTGATCACAAGGCTTTGAAATTGGATATCAACTGCAAAAAGAAAGCAGGAAAAACAACAAATATGTGGAGATTAAACAACATACTTTTAAAGAATGACTGGGTAAAAGGAGAAATAAGAGAAGAGATCAAAAGATACATAGAAACAAATGAGAATGCAAATGCATCCCACCAAAGTTTTGGGATGCAGCAAAAGCAGTTTTAAGAGGGAAATTTATATCACGACAGGCCTAGCTCAAGAAATAAGAAAAATCCCAGATTAATAACCTCATGTTACACTATAAAGAATTAGAAAAAGAATAATAAATGAAACTGAAAGTCAGTAGAGGGAGGAAACAATTAAAATCTGAGCAGAACTGAATGAAACAGAGAACAAAAAGACAATAGCAAAAATTAATGGAACGAAGAGCTGGTTCTTTGAAAAGATTAATATAATTGACAAACCCTTGGCTAGACTCACTAAGATAAAAAGAGAAAAGACACAAATAAACAAAATCAGAAATGAATGAGGGGAAGTTACCACAGATCAGACAGAAATACAAAGGATCATCCAAGAATACTATGAAGGACTATATGCCACGAAATTCAACAACCTAGAAGAAATGGACATGTTCTTAGAAACATATACATTCTTAGGCTGAATCACAAAGAACTGGAAAATCTAAACAGACCAATCAACAGTAAGGAAATTGAATCAGTCATCCTAAACCTAACCAAAACCAAAAATCTGGGACCAGGTGGCTTCATTAGTGAATTCTACCAAACCTTCAAAGTGGATCTAATATCTGTCCTACTTAAACTCTTCCAAAAAACTGAAGAAGAGAAAATACCTGCTAACTCATTGGTCTAATAAACTTAGACCAATGTTTATTGATGTAAGTAGACCAATCAATGGTAAGAAAATTCAATCAGTCATCCGAGACCTTCCCAAAAGCAAAAGTCTGGGACCAGATGGCTTCACTAGTGAATTCTACCAAACATTCAAAGAGGAGTATCTAATACCTGTGGCTACTGAAACTCTTCCAAAATACTGAAGAAGAGATAATACTTCCTAACTCATTTTATGAGGCCAACATTACCCTGATACCAAAACCTGGTAAGGATAAAACACACACACACACACACACACACACACACACACACACACACACACACAAATTACAGACCAATATCTCTGATGAATACAGATGCAAAAATCCTAAGCAAAATTCTAGCAAATCGAATGCATCAATGCACTAAAAAGATTATTCATCACGATCAAGTGGGGTTCATCCCTGGGGCACAAGGATGGTTCAACATATGCAAATCGATCAATGTAATACACCACATGAAAAAAATAAAGTACAAAAATCATGGTTATATCAATAGGTGCAGAAAAACCATTTGACAAGATACAACATCCACTCATGATTAAAACTCAATAAAATAGGTATAGAAGGAAATTACCTCAACATAATAAAGGCCATATATGACAAACCCTCAGCTACTATCATAATTAACGGTGAAAAACTGAAGCCCTTTTCTCTACATTCAGGAACATGACAGGGCTGTCCCCTATCACCTCTGTGTTTCAACATAGTATTTGAAGCCCTAGCCAGAGCAGTCAGGCATCAAAATTGGGAATGAAGAAGTTAAAGTGTCACTCTTTGCAGATGACATGATCTTATACATAGAAAATGCTAAAGACTCCACCACAAAGCTATAAATGATGAATGAATACAGTAAATGAATACAGTAAAGTAGCCAGCTACAAAATCAATGTACAAAAGTCCATTGTATTCTTACATACTAACAATGAAATCTCAGAAAAAGAAACAAATGAATGAACAAACAACAACAACAACACACACCCAAAAAATCACAAACAATTTCTTTTGCAATTGCAATAAAAAAAAACAAAATACATAGGAATAAACTTAACCAATGGTGTGAAAGGACTATACACCAAAAACCACAGGACATTTTTAAAACAAATTGAAGAAGACACAAAGAAACGGAAAGACATTCTGTGTTCATGGATTGGAAGAATCAACATAGTTAAAATGGCCATATTACCCAAAGCATATGCAGATTGAATTCAATACCCATCAAAATCCCAATGGCATTTTTTAAAAAAAGAGAACAAAAAATCATGAGATTTGTATGGAACCACAAAAGATCCCGAATAGCCAAAGCAATCCTAAGAAGAAAGAACAATGCTCGAGGTATCATACTCCCTGACTTCAGCTGTTCCTAAGGGGCAACAATAATCAAAACAATATGATATTGGCAGAAAAACAGACACACAGAACAATGGAACAGAATTGGGAAACGAGAAATAAACCCACATAAATATGGACAGATAATTTTTGACAAAGAAGTAAAAAACATACCATGGAGTAAAGATACCCTCTTCAATAAATGGTGCTGGATGAATTGGAAAGCCACATGCAAAAGAATGAAACTGGACTACTATCTGCCACTGTGTACCAAAATTAATTCAAAGTGGATCAAAGACCTAAACATAAGACCTGAAACAATAAACTGTGTAGATGAAAACATAGGTACTAAAGTTACAGAACTTGGATTCAAAGAGCATTTTATGAATTTGACTCCAAAGGCAAGGGAAGTAAAAGCTGAAATAAATGAATGGGACTATATCAAACCAAAAAACTGCTGCACAGCAAAAGAAACCATCGACAAAATAAAGAGGCAACCCACCGACTGAGATAAGATTTTTGCAAACAACTCCTGCTTAGGGGGCTCATATCAAAAATACTCAAGGAACTCATACAACTGAACAACAAAAAAGCAAACAGTAAAATAAAATAAAAATGGGCAGAGGACCTGAAGAGACATTTCTCCAAAGAGAACATACAAATGTCCAATAGACATATGGACAAATGCTCAACATCATTAATCATCAGAGAAATGCAAATAAAAACTTCAATGAGATATCACCTCACACCAGTTACGATAGCTATTATCAACCAGACAAATAGCTATTATCAACAAGTGTTGGAGTGGCTGTGGAGAAAAAGGAAACCTCACACACTGTTGGTGAGAATGCAGATTGGTGCAGCCGCTATGGAAGGCAGTGTGGAGGTTCCTCAAAAAATTGAGAATAGAATTACCATATGACCCAGCAATCCCTCTCCCGGTTATCTACCCCAAAAATCTGAAAACAGTTATCCGTAAAGACATATGTTCTCTGATATTCATTGCAGCTTTACTTATGGTGGCCAAGACATGGAAACAACCAAAGTGTCCTTCGATAGATGAATGGATAAAGAAGATATGATATATATAGTCAGACAATTGGATACTATGCTGCTATAAGAAAAGATGAAATAGTACCATTTGCAATGACATGGATGGATCTTGAGATTATTATGCTAATCGAAATAAGTCAGACAGAAAAAGTCAGGAACAATATGATTTCACTGTTACGTGGGATATAAAACTGAAAACAACAAAAGAACAAGACAAACAAATGAGGAAACAAAAACTGATAGACACAGACAATAGTTTATTGGTTACCGGAGAGGAAGGGGGTAGGAGGGTGGTATACAAGGGTAAAAGGGATCAAATATGTAGTGATGGAAAGAAAACTGACCCTGGATGGTAAAAATACAATGCGATACATAGATGATGTATTACAGAATTATGCACCTGAAATCTATGGAACTTTACTAACAGTTGTCACCCCAATAAACTTAAATTAAAAAAAAGATGTGGGAGCCGGCCCGGTGGCTTAGGCGGTTGGTGCTCCTTGATCCTAATGCCGAAGGCTGCCGGGTAGATTCCCACATGGGCTAGTGGGCTCTCAACCACAAGGTTGCCTGTTGGATTCCTCGACTCCCGCAAGGAAGTGATGGTGGGCTGTGCCCCCTGCAACTAACAATGGCAATTGGACCTGGTGCTGAGCTGCACCCTCCATAACTAAGATTGAAAGGACAACAACTTGATTTGGAAAAAGTCCCAGTAGTACACACTGTTCCCCAATAAAGTCCTGTTCCCCTTTCCCCTATAAAATCTTTAAAAAAAATGTGAGTTGGAAAATGAATGTTATCTTATTTCTGGAAGGTCTATGGTATGGCAGAGAATTCCAAAGGCTATACGCTCAATGGGACCTTGTTTATTTTCTGAAGAACCACTAGCCCCTCTAACACCTTGGGGGTGCCAATCTCTGGCAGGGCTGCCCCATAGAAGCTTCACTCAGTAGCTTGCCATTGGAGAATAGTACCAGCTTTCTGGGTTGAGGCCGTATGTCCCCAATTCTAACGTTTTCCTCCATAATTTGTTTCAGACATTCTTTGAAGAGAAGCCCAATCCTAACTGTCATAGAAGATAACTGGCATATTTGCTGCTGATCACAATTGCCTAAAGGAGAGGTAAACAGTAGCAGAAGGAAGGGAAAATATTGCAAAGGAGATTTCATGAACTCAGCAGGGGAAAATAAAAAGTACTATAGTTTGATTACCAAGCAATCAACTTACTCTACACACTACTGTACTTTTCACATTACCCTAATTATTGATTGCCAAATTTGCCACCCTTCTCTGCTACCTGGAAACCATTCCTTAGGTAATTCAGTTCAGGCTTAGTCTGTCTTCAATAAACTCTTTTGTAATGTTGAATATTTGTCACTGCAAGTCTCTACTTTCCTCCCACGTCACCTACAAAGGATCCACACATATCATGCCTATGACCTAGAAAATATATGATGCTGTCATAAAACAATCATGATAGCTAAACTCATACCCTCTTAGAGGATCAAGTCACATGCCACCTTTACAAAATATAACATACCATGCCAACAACAACTAATGCTATGTTTGCACCAGATTTGCGGTTCTTGAAGTATCTGAAAGAAATTGGCTTCAGGCAAGACTTTAACATTGTATATCCTATTGCAAAGGAAATATAAATTCACTCAACAAAAAGAGCCCCAAATAATTCAATATGAATCAATACACTGTGCTTGAAACTGCTATGTGTTGAACAAGTCATCAATTGACACAAATATGATACTTGACTTTCTCATGAATATTGCAAGAAAATGCACATGCAAAAGAGTCATCAACTGCATGGAGCAAGGCTGTGTTTTGTTCACCCCTGTATTTTTCCACTAGTTTTGCTTGGTCTCTTTTACAGATTGAAGTGTTTTTTGTTTTTCTTTTTTCTTTTTTCAATTTTGCATTCAAAAACAGAGAAAATGTGGAACAAGGAGAATTTTCAGTTGTCTGGAGTTACATGCCCCTAGGACAATGCCCCACTCTAAATTTCAAGTAGGAATGAATTGCTACACAATTATTTACATTGAATATCCACAACTTAATAAAAACAGGAAATCCAAAATCAAACAAAAATGAATTACAAGGAAACCCATTATTTCTATATGATATGTTTTATATAGCTTTGTGAACAACTCCTAATATACACCACATCATTAAAACACATTTATTATCTGTGGGACTGGCTCAATTGGAAATCAGGATTCAGTTGATCTTTTGATACCCTTAACACACCATCTTCCTCTGCCATATTTCCCTCAATACTAC